>NC_057808.1:202048590-202348590 GCF_018294505.1 Triticum aestivum
TAGGGTTTGCGGGGGCGGCGACTTGGGCTGGCGGCGGGGTCGGGCCGCGGCCTTTTAAAGGGGCCGGCCGGACGAGTCCGGGTCGGGTACGGCCCGGCTAAGGCGGTGGACTCTCTTTTTTAATATATTCCGCGCAGAAAAACAAATAAAAGAAATACTAAACGGACTCGAAAAATCCCGAAATAAATTTTCCCCGTCCTCTAAAAACAAGCCGGAGAATATGAACATTTATTTGGGCCTAAAATGAAATTTTGAAAAACGCATATTTTTCCTAGGCAAATAAAATAGCGATAAAATCCGAAATAAAATCTTATTTGATTTTATTATTAAATCCTCAATATTTCTTTATTTTGGGAAAGTCATTTTATTCCCTTTCTCTTATTTTTATTATTGAAATAATTGAAGATAAAACAAATAAAATCAAATAATCCTATTTTCAAAATTTGAGAAAACCCAAATATGAAAATAACGAAATCCCCAACTCTCTCCGTGGGTCCTTGAGTTGCGTAGAATTTCTAGGATCTAGCCAAGATGCAAAAAAATATGATATGCAATGATGATCTATTGTATAACATTCCAATTTGAAAATTTGGGATGTTACATCGCCGCAGTGAGCGCGGGCACGACCCAGCCAACCCAACAGTGTGCCACCCCACTGTGCTCGTCGCCACCCCCGCTCCTGTGTTCATGTCCACCCTCCCATAGTGCCCGCATGAGCTGCGTCGCCTTCTCCCCCTCTCACTGACGCTGTTCGTCGCCGGGCGCCGTGTCCAGAAGCCCTCCGGTGGAGCCCGATCCCCTCACCTCGCTCGCCTATGAATACAGCCCCTCCCAAGCCTCCTCGAGCATCACCAACTCCTCCTACACACTCCACAACGTAGTAGAAAGCCGCAGCCCGGCCAGGCAAGCCTCGGGCCGCCGTCCCCGAGCTCGAGCTCGCCGGCAATCCCCGCGGTTCGCCCCCACCGTTCCAGCCCCTCTCGAGCTCAAGCCACTCTTCCAGAGCCTCCGTGGTGCTTTACTTGTGCTGTCCGACCCCGTTGAAGCCCCTGGTGCAGCCCAACATCGCCTTCGTCTCCGACTCCGGCGACGTCTACTTCCTGCCGCCGCTGGAGAAGCTCGTTCCGATCCCGTCCGGCCACCCCTAGCTATTCTATGGGTACGGGCAGGTGCGCCTCGATCTCCTCTCGCGTTCTATCCCTCTAGATCAGGCCAATGAGCCCTCCTCGCCAGCGTGAGCTCCGCCGAAGCCTCGTCGTGCTCTGTTTCTCTCTCTCTCTCTCCCCCCCTCGCACCTGACCAGCGGGGCCCGCTGTCAGCCTCTCCACTCGCGCCCGAAGCGGTACGAGTGGAGGCGTATTCAGAGAATACGCCATCGATGTCACCCCCTGGTTTCTGTTTCATTTAAATTTAATTCAAATTATCCAGAGAACTTCAAACAGCCACAACTTTTTAACCTTAAGTCCAAATGAAGTGATTCTTTTTGCATTGTGTTCTTAATGAAAAGATCTAGCAGACCACCAAAAATGAGAACTTTCTCTACTGTCTAGATTTTTTGGTGATTTTCAGAGTGTTTCTTGATATTTTCTTTCTCTGTTTTTAATTATTTTCAGAAGGTGAAGCTTGTCTTCAGGATCACTAGGAGGAGTGTGAACCTCATCTGCACTAAGGCAAGCCACAGCAACATTTTCATGGTGCCATCTCAATATTTGTGATTTTCCAACTTGAATAATGAGTTAGTTCATGCATTTAAATCACTTAAATAAATATTTATTGCTATTGAATGCTTGGTATGTTTAGTTTGCAGAAGTTTGAGACTAACTAAGTTAGTTAAAGCCAGTAGAAGTAATATTTGGTTATGTAGAAATAAAAGACTATGAAAAAGACTAGTTTGGTTAATATTTTCTTAAGTGAGAAAATGGATTATTTCAAGTTAATATCATGGTTAAGCTTGTTAAATTATAATAACCAGAGAAGTGGTATGACTTTGCTGATGATTATGGTTAGTGACATACTTGATGTGGTTGGTCCTTTTATTTCCGATAATATGTGATGCATAATGTAAGGTTGCATTTTCATGGCATATCATGACACCGGTTATTTTTTACTTTGAGTTAAACCTGATAATAACTCAACTTGAACATATTGTTGATCGGGTCATGGTGCCACTGAATCGAGTTTTACCTAGTGCAACCACATTTGCTTTTATGGGAAGGCCTTTAGTCGGTCCGTTGTCATGCCTCTGGTCGGTGCCTCCAACGAGGGAAGGTTATGGGCGTGCGTTACCCTGGCCCGGTAAGAAGACATAACCTTGTGTGCCCGTTTGTTGTTATGGTACCTTGTCCCCGTTTGGGACCATTTATGTTTTGCCACGACGGTGGCCGTGGATGCCTTTGGTAGGCACGGGGCCACCCAGGACTTAGCCCAGTGGGGAGTAAGTCGGAGTGGCCGGGAGAGGGTCATGGCAATGGGAGGGTTTCATCGGAATGCCGTTGGTCCACCCGAATGGGAGTGCGAGGCCATGGATTCCGTGGTGTGGGTAAAGTGCGCTACCTCTGCAGAGGGTATTTAATCTATTGATAGTCACGTCCTCGGTCACGGATACAACTCCGAAGTAGATGACACCATGGATCAACATTTTAAATAATCATGCACACTAATGTTAATCACATGGCACTACTAGAAAGATGATGGTTGAGAAACTATGTTGATGATGGGAACCAAAGTGTTGGTTCCGTTTGTTGATGATGAGAACCAAAGTGTTGGTTCCGTCTATTGAGGATGGAGACCAAAGTGTTGGTCCGTTTGTGATCCAGGAAAGATCACCGTTTGGTTACGAGGTAACCCGTTTGGTAGCAAGTCCGAGGGACTTGAGGCACAAGATCATGTTCACTGCATCCCTAGTATGATTTTGCATTGATGATAATCTGAATAAATATCATGATATTGTCTGTCATTATGTTTATGCTTGTTGTGAGCTTGCAAGTACATTCAATGTACTGACCTAGCGTGTCATGCCAGATTTCAGGAAAGTTTCGTTGGATCGTAGTGCTGCCCGAGTCTAGATCGTGTCCACATCGGTGTCCCTGTGATATGGAGTCCCGCTTTGTCATCGTTCCGCTGCCGCGTAGTTGTCGTGATGGAGGCCCCTTTATGTTCACTAAATAATGTAAATATTGTTCAGCCGCACCGTGTGTGCCGCTTGTCCTTGCAACTTGATGTGATATCAAACTATGTTCCGCTAGTATCAATAAAGCGGTTGATTTCTGTACCAAGATGTTGTGTGTTGCCAGAAGACATGATCTCTGGGATGGCAATGCAAGGTAAACCGGTTGCTCTGAGCCGGGGTGCCACAACGCTTGGTATCAGAGCCGCGTTGACTGTAGGACACGCTAGACTACCGACGTGTTACCTAGACGTTAGTTAGAGTCGAATTTGAGTGCCTGTAGTGTTTGTAGCTGATTGTTGCATTGCATGCACTCGTTTTACTTTTATTTCTAACAAACTAATGGCTGTGAGTTTAGATGGCTCCAGTGTCATATTCGTGCCAGTTGGAGCTGCTGCCGTACACGTCGCCGCACCTTCTTCGGAATGTATGGCACCGCCTCTACCCTCACGGTGACGACCCGATGTATCGGGTGTACCGGGAGCGTCTAGTAGACTCAGTATACGAGTATCACGCCGTGGTTACTCTACGCACCAGTTCATCTTCCAGCTCTTACACTCGTACCTCCAGGAGCAGTTTCGCTTCCACCGCTTCTCAGGCTGTCCAGTTTGCTGCGTTTGTGAAAGTGCGTTATATCGACTAGAGGGGGGTGAATAGGCGATTTTTATGAATTCTTCACTGAGGAATTTGTGGGTGAGGAAATTCCTTAGTGAAGAACTACTTGCAGTGGAATAAGTACTCATAAGTATGCATAGCAGAACACAAGCATAGTCATCGTGATGAAATGAAGACAAGCACAGAGTACAGAAAGCGTAAACACAGGATAACACATGATGAAGACAAACAGACTAAAGAAATTGAACTGAGGAAATTGAGAAAGTCTTCAGTCAAAGTCTTCAAACACAGATATGACAAGTGCACAACACAGTTATGAGGAAATGAAAGAGTTGAGGAAATAGAACCAGTTGGCTTGGTGAAGACAATGATTTGGTAGACCAGCTCCAACTGCTGTCTCAGTTGTACGTCTGGTTAGGGCGGCTAGGTATTTAAACCTGAGGACACACAGTCCCGGACACCCAGTCCTGAACACGCAGTCCAGGACACTTAGTCCTCACCGTATTCCCCTTGAGCTAAGGTCACACAGACCTATCCCAATCACTCGTGGTAAGTCTTCAGGTGACTTCCGAACCTTCACAAACTCGGTCACTTGGCGATCCACAATTCCTCTTGGATGCTCTAGACCATGACGCCTAACCGTCTGGAAGAAGTACAGTCTTCAAAGGTAACAAGCGTCGGATCCACACAGGATCAATCTCTTCAGTGATGCTCAATCACTTGGGGTTTGTAGGTGTTTGGGTTTGGGTTTTCCTCACTTGATGATTTTCGCTCAAAGTCCTCGGAGGATGGGATGCTCTCAAATGACAAGTGTCAGTTTCTCTCGGAGCAGCCAACCAGCTAGTGGTTGTAGGGGGCGGCTATTTATAGCCTAGGGAGCAGCCCGTCATGATAAGACATAAATGCCCTTCAATGATATGACCGTTAGGTGGATAGATATTTTGGGACAGCTTGCGCATAGCACAGCAACGGTCGGAAATTTGAGTATCAAATTCCTCAGGGCGATCATGTTCCTCACTGTGTAGGCAATTCGCACTTGCGAATTCCTAACTCCTCAGTCAGAACAAATTCCTCAGCGACCAGAAGAACTTCGTCTCTATCACTGAAGAATATGACTGAACTGTATGAGATTTCCAATGGCTTCACTCGAAGGTATTGGTAGGTGTAGGATTTTGAGTTGAGCATCACATGGAAATTTTTCCCGCTTTGGCATCAAATGACCAAAAGGTTCAAAAATGAGGACTAACGCCCCTGAAGAATATCAAGGTGATGAAGGAGCGTCAGCGTTGTTGGGGTCGTTTGTTGTAGTAGGGCCTGCCGCAGTGTCGTCCAAGTCTTCATGTTCATCAGTGTCACATGATGAAGAATAGGAGCTGGCTACCAAGGAAGGAACCTTGACCTTCTTGTACTTCTTCGGAGGAGGTGCAGCCCAGTCAAAATCTTCCTTGAGACCCATTTTCTTCAAATCTTCTTCACCATATATGTGCGACAGAACATCCCAGGTGCGGTTGAGGGTTTCATGAAGGTAGTAATGGTTTTTCTTCACTGCATTATGGGTAGCAGTCATGTTGTGAAGAATTGAACCAAACTGACGCTTGACCCATTTGTGATTGCGATCAACCTTCTGGTGAAGACTGAGGTGAAGCTCACGGTCAGTCATCACCCTGGGTGTTGTGCCTTGAGGATTTTGCTTGGGTGCGTTGGCGGCAGAGTCATGGGTGGCAGAGTCATCATTGGTGGAGTAGGATGCAGCCTTGCGAAATTGACCATCCAATGGACGAATGCCTTCATCAATTACAGCAGTAGACTTGCCCTTTTCATCAGCTGAGGAAAATGTCCATTTGAGGACTTCAATCGGGGGCAAGTAGCTGCAATGGTTCAGTGTATCAGCTTTGTAGTTGAGTGAAGACCTTGTTCTGATGAATCTCATAATCCACGGTGCATAAGGCTTCAACTCAAATGGTGACATTACGACATTGGCCAAAGTCCTCATGAAGAAATCATGGAAGTTGACGGGAACGCCATGAATGATGTTGAAAAGCAGATTCTTCATGATGCCAACGACTTCTTCTTCATTTGAGTCATGGCCCTTGATAGGACTCAATGTCTTCGTCAGAATGCGATAGACAGTCCGACGCACATACAATAATTCCTTCACAAGGAATTTTGTTCTTGGGGCCTGACCTGGCTTCAATGGCTTCATCAGCACTTGCATATAGTGATCTGTAAGCTCAGGTTCATTGTAGACGCAACAAGCACCTTCAAGGGGAGGACTTAGAGGCAAAGCACGAAGCAATTCAGTAGCTGGTGCCTTGTAGTGAGTGTTTTCAGACATCCAGTCCAGCACCCATGAATTCACATCTTCAGAGTTTCCGGTGATGTGCAGAGTTGCATAAAATTGAAGAATGAGCTCCTCATTCCAATCACAGATATCAGTGCAGAAATTTAACAGTCCAGCATGGTAAAGAACACTGAGGACTGGCCCGAAGCACGGCAGAGATTCCATATCCACGTGAGGAATGTGCTCATGATCGAAGACTTTGTCTTTGTTGAACATCACTGAGGAATAAAAATTTGCCTGGCTGGCAGTCCAGAAACGCCTCTTCCTAATGCGAGCAGAGTCATAGGGGTTGTAATCAGTGTAGAATACGTGCTCACCGAAGAAATCATCAGCCTTGAATTTTTGCTTCCTTGAGAATAGATCCTTTGGCTTGGGCAGAGGAGTGTCAGTCAGTTGCATGATGACCTCAGGAATCGCAATCTCAGGTTCTTCAGGCTGAGGAATTTATGGTTCCTCTTCAGTGGCAGTCTGGTTCTTCAAATCTTCATTTTCATTTTCTTCAGCACTAGCGGCTGGAATGTCTTCATGAGCTTCATCAGATCCCATTTGAACTGTAGTTGTTGGGGACTGAGGAGTTTGTTGCAATGGTGTGAAGAGTGGAGAGTTGGGGTGCTGACTTTCCCAAAAGTCATCATTCATCACTGGTGTGGTACAGCCAATGTCCACATCTTCATCTTCCATTTCTTCAACGCCAGCCTCTTCAGCAGTAAACTGAGGCATAGGCGAGGAAACTGTGGGGGTTGAAGGGATTTTGTCCACTTCAATTTCTTCATCCATCTGCTCTGACGAAGCAGCAGAAGGATTTTCTTCATCAAATCCGCTAGGGATCACATATTCTTCATCAAAAGGGACGATTTCCTTTGATGGCATGGAGGAAACTGGAACAGCATCAATTGGATTAGCAAATGAGCTTGTCAATTTCTTCATCTTCTTCGGTGCTGAAGAATATGAAGGAGCTGATGCTTTCCTTTTCTTCACTGCTGCACGCTCTGCAGCCTTGGTCTTCTTCACATCTGATGTAGATGGAAGGATTGGAGTTGGAGTAGGCGTAGGAGGAGCACAGAAATGTGGTTGATTTTCTTCAGGCACAACTGATGCAGTTGCCCTGACCTCTTCATTTTCTTCAGGCGCACCACTAGTGGGTGCCCTGGCAATTTCATCAGCGGCTGGAATGCAGTCATCAGCCCTGGAACTCACATTTTCTTCAGCAGCCTGATTGTCATCAGCGGTGCTGGCATGTTCTTCAGTTGGCTGAGCAGATGCTTCAGCCTGAGGAATTTCTTGTTGCGATGGGGCTGCAACATTGGAGATGAACATCTTAGTCAGTTAACAAACCTGACCTTGGCTCCTTTCCAATCAGCATAGTAAGCATTGAAATCATCATTGAGGACTTTGATTTTAGACTGGATCTTCACAAGTTCATCAGTTGTCATAGAGACAACGTTGTTCTTCAGGAATTTCTCCTTCCTATACTGCGCTTTCTTGAGCTGTCTGGCCTTCTCAAATTTCCATTTTTCTTCTTGGATGAAGGCAGTCAGCATATGACTTTGACCAGGAGTTAGCTTGAAGTCAGGCATAGGAGTGTTTGGGTCCTTGTGCCAGAGGTCAATGTAGTCGAGGATCAACTTTGGATCCAAAAGCAGTGGCACATTTGTGCCCTTGGCTCTAGCGGCCCTGACTTGCCTATCTCTGATGATTTCAGCAAGTTCTTCATCATCAGCTTCGTCTTCTTCAGACGGCACTTGGAAGGCGACCTGCCTCTTGTGAGGACTTGGGCGGGAGCCTCGTCCAGCAGTGGTCTTTGTCTTCAGCAGAGAGGGTCCTGTTGAAGAATTTGGTACAGCTGAGGAACTAGCTGAAGCTCCTGAGGCAATAGAGATGCCTGTAGTCCTTTGGCACGTGGCGAGATGCACAGGTGCTGAGGATTTGGTCGGAGCAGCTGAGGACTTTGGAGGAGCAGCAGCGGCGTGAGGAATTGGCCGTGAGGGCTTAGCTGAGGAAATTGGTCGTGAGGGCATTGAAGAAGAGGCACTTGGCTTGTGCGCAGGCTTCTTTGCCATGGATTTCTTCGGCCTTACAGAGGCCTCAGCAGCAGCAGCAGTAGAGTCTTCGTTGAATTTCCTCACTGCATCTTTTGCCTGTTTGGCCAGCTTGGCCTGGCGCTTGGCCCATTCTTCAGGAAAATCCTCACCATGCTTGATGCTAGTGGGATCTGCTTCTTGGCCAGGTGCCAATGGTGGTCTTGAGCATGGAGGAGTAACAGCGAATTTCTTCATGTATTTTGGAGTCACATACCTGTACTCCCTCCACTCTTTTGCCCATCTTCTCTCTATCCTCTGAATGCGCACCTTGTGCAGATTTTTATCTTCCTCAGGGGGTGTGCAGTAACCAGCATAAATGTCCTCAGGGATTTTAAAGGCAGTATTGATTTCAGGCCTCTTTCCTCCTTTCTGTGGCTTCTTTCCATCAGCCATTTTCTTCAGTTGAGGAATTTGAACAATTGAACTCTCTGAAGAAGTATGCAACTTTTCTTCGAGGAACGCTGCAAATGAGTTAAGTTGATGAGAACCTAGTGATTCAGCAGCGGACATGAGTACCTGTGAATAGAGTATAGTTGCGAGGAATTTGGAGAGGTCATATGCGTTCTTAGAAGGTTTTTCAAAAAGAACAAGTTTGAGGAATTTGACCAGATGAGTCTTGAAGAATTTCACTAAGCGTTCTTTATCTTAGGTTCCAGAGTTGTATAGATCGAAGATCCACACAACTGAGGAATCCTGAAGAAAAAATATTGCTTAGAGAAACGAATCAAGAACAAATGACATGTGAGGTGTTTAGTGTGTGAAGAATTTGAAGAACAAACACCTTTGAAGATTTTGTGGAAATCATTTGGATCAAAGAGGGCAGTAAAAGTAACTTTTAATTACCCTGGACGAAGAACACGACGAACTGGGATGTGGAGAAGTGAAGTTCATCTGTGCAGATCTTCCACGCCCTAACTTGGCGGAGGAAGACGGCTACGACGGCGGCGGAGTGAAGATTTCCGCGGCCGGCGCGAGTACGGCGGCGACGAGGTCGAGGCAGTGAAGCTCTTCCTCACTGGCGACGATGAAGTAGCGGCGGCGCTAGGGTTTGAGAAGCTCGAGCTGGAGAGAGGTCGAGCGGAGTAAAAGAAGTGTGGAAGGGGAGAGGGGGTATTTATAGCCACAGTGAAAAACTGTTCGCCCGAAGAAATTGGACGAACATGCCCCTGACCCTTCTCATTCGCTTGACATCTATCACCCACGTACTGAGAAGTGGAGATCGTGTTAGATCGTGGGTGAATAGATAATTATATCGTGGGATGCGGAACGGTTTGAGCGGCAAAGCCGAAAATTTGGATAAGATAAGTTAAAAGTTCCGTTCGCAAATTCTTCAGCTGACAAGGACACAGTGAAAATTTTGAACGAGTTTCAAATAGAACGCACATGAAGAATTTGTGAATAGATTGGGTTGAGTATAGCATAAAGGGGGAAGGGTCCGATCACATTCACTTAGCAGAAAAACCAACTTGAAGAATTAGCCATAAGTGAATGTTGTAGAGGACATAAACTTATATATATATATATATATAGCGAATGAAGAAAAACGACGGAAACAGTGAAGACAATGCAAAGTTGAAGAACATGAACAACTGAGGAATTTCAAAACTGAGGAAAAACTCAAATTGAAGATTTTCAACTTTTGTGGTGGCGTGACCCACCGTATAAGAATGATGATTTCAGACACCGCATACAATTGTCGTAGGGCTCTGAGAATCAAATTCTTCATTAATTTCTTCATACTTAGAGTGTTATTCTTCATTGATTGAAGAAAAACGTTTCTTCATGTGTTGCACATCTAAGTCATCAATTTTGCATAAGTGTTAGGATGAGTGTCCTTTTCAAAGAACATTCGAAGATTCTAGGATATTTAGCTCACACCGCAACTTGCAAAATCTCTTCTCATCCAAGGGCTTTGTGAAGATATCGGCTAGCTGTTCTTCAGTCTTCACATGCTCAATAGAAATGTCGCCCTTCAACACATGATCGCGAAGAAAATGATGACGAATCTGTATGTGCTTTGTCTTCGAGTGCTGAACTAGGTTGTGAGCAATCTTGATGGCACTCTCATTGTCACAAAAGAGAGGCACATTCTTCACGTTGATGTCGTAGTCCTTGAGAGTTTGCTTCATCCACAGCAATTGAGCACAGCAAGAACCAGCAGCAATGTACTCAGCTTCAGCAGTAGACAGTGATACGCAGTTCTGTTTCTTCGAGGACCAACAGACCAAAGATCGTCCGAGGAAATGACTTGTACCAGATGTTGACCTGCGGTCCACACGATCACCAGCATAGTCAGAGTCAGAATATCCAATGAGATCAAAAGCCAAGCCCTTGGGGTACCATAATCCAAGTGTTGGTGTGTGAGCTAGATATCGAAGAATATGTTTCACAGCCTTATGGTGTGATTCCTTCGGTGTAGCTTGAAATCGGGCACACATGCAAACACTAAGCATAATATCTGGCCTAGATGCACATAAATACAATAAAGAACCAATCATGGAGCGGTATACCTTTTGATCGAAGTCAATACCATTTTCGTCAGTGCACAGATGGCCATTTGTGGGCATAGGAATTTTGACGCCTTTGCAATCTTGCATGCCGAATTTCCTCAGTACATCCTTGAGGTATTTCTCCTGAGATATGAATATGCCATTGCGTTGTTAATGAATTTGAAGACCTAAGAAGAATTTCAATTCTCCCATCATAGACATTTGATATTCTTCACTCATCATATAGGCAAATCCATCACTATAACGTTGGTCAGTACAGCCAAAGATAATATCATCAACATATATTTGGCACACAAACAATTCATCATCATATGATTTAGTGAAAAGAGTAGGGTCGAGTGAACCGGGTTTGAAGCCTTTCTTCATGAGGAATTCCTTCAAAGTATCATACCACGCCCGAGGGGCCTGCTTGAGGCCATAGAGGGTCTTATTGAGTCTGAAGACTTTGTCAGGATGCTTAGGATCTTCAAAACCTGGGGGTGAGCAACATATACTTCTTCCTCAAGCTTACCATTGAGGAATGCACTTTTCACATCCATTTGATATAAAGTGATATCATGATGGTTAGCATAAGAAAGTAATATGTGAATAGCTTCAAGTCTAGCAACAGGTGCAAAAGTTTCATCGAAATCTATTCCTTCAACCTGTGTGTAGCCTTGAGCTACAAGCCATGCCTTATTCCTCACCACAAGGCCATTTTCATCTTGCTTGTTGCGGTAGATCCACTTTGTGCCAATGATCTTGTGTTTGCGAGGATCTGGACGATTGACCAGTTCCCAGACGTTGTTGAGCTCGAACTGATGTAATTCTTCTTGCATGGCCTGAATCCACTCAGGCTCCAGAAATGCTTCATCTACCTTAGTGGGCTCTGTGATAGAGACAAAAGCATAGTGCCCACAAAAGTTAGATAAATGTGAAGCTTTTGAGCGTGTGAGAGGACCTGGTGCTTCAATGTCATCGATGAGCTTTTCAACTTGCACTTCTTTTGCAACGCGAGGATGAGTAGGTTGTCGTCGAGGAATTTGATCAGCATTTTCTTCAGCACCATTTTCTTCAGTATTTTCTTCAGGTGCATTAGCTCGACGTTCTTCACGTTCTGGAATGAATTCTTCAGCAGATTCTTCGGTAGGAATGACATCCTCAGTAGCCTTGAACTTGATAGTTTCCTCAGGAGCTGGTTCATCTATCATAGAGGGTAGGTGCTCTCTTTGCGAGCCATTAGCTTCCACATCTAGAGTTTCAACAACCATGTGAAAAACGTTGTTGAAGACTCTGTAGGTGTGCGAGTCCTTTCCGTAACCAAGCATAAAACCTTCATGTGCTTTCGGTGCAAACTTAGCATTGTGATGAGGATCTCTAATCCAACATTTAGCACCGAAGACTTTGAAATAACTCACACTGGGTTTCTTGTTAGTGAGGAGTTCATAGGTAGTCTTCTTGAAGAATTTGTGAAGATATACCCTATTGATGATGTGGCACGCAGTATAAATTGGCTCAATCCAGAAGTGACGAGGCGTCTTGTACTCATCAAGCATAGTGCAAGCCATCTCAACAAGAGTTATGTTCTTGCGCTCCACGACGCCATTCTGCTGAGGAGTGTAAGGAGCAGATAACTCATGAATAATACCAAGTTCATCAAGATAGTCATCAAGACCAGAATTCTTGAACTCAGTTCCATTGTCACTTCTGATGTGCTTGATCTTCACACCAAAGTTGGTTGAAGCCCTCGAGGAAAATCGTTTGAAGACTTCCTGCACTTCATGTTTGTAAGTAACAATGTGTACCCATGTGTATCGAGAGTAATCATCAACAATAACAAAGCCATAGAGAGATGCATCATTTGTGACAGCTGAGTAATGGTTAGGACCAAAGAGGTCCATGTGAAGCAATTCGAATGGTCGAGTAGTGGTCATGATAGTCTTCGCTGGATGCTTAGCCTTGGTCATCTTTCCAGCTTCACAAGCTCCACACAAGTGATCCTTGAGGAATTTGACATTCTCAATGCCAATGACATGCTTCTTCTTCGCGAGCGTGTGCAAATTCCTCATGCCTGCATGACCAAGTCGTCGATGCCATAGCCACCCTTCTGAAGCTTTTGCAAGTAGGCACACGGATGGTTGCAGTCCTGTGGAGAAATCAACAATATACAAGTCTCCTCTCCTAAAGCCTTCGAAGACTTTGGAATTGTCAGCTTCCATAACCACAACACAACGATACTTTCCACAGACAAATACCATATCAAGATCACAAAGCATTGAGACAGACATGAGGTTATATCCTAAGGACTCGACAAGCATGACTTTGTCCATGTGTCGATCCTTTGTGATCGCAACCTTACCTAGACCCAATACCTGACTTTTGCCTTTGTCAGCGAAGATGATATCCTTCAGATGCGATGGTGATAAGGGAGCATCCATCAATAGATTCTTGTCACCAGTCATATGATTTGTACATCCACTATTGAGGACCCACTCAGTGGCTTTGGGTTGATCATCCTGCAGATGAATTAGTGCAGCTTACGAACTTCATATACTTCATTAGTGAAGAATATGACAACACAATTCATCAGACCAATTTCATCAAGCAGTGCAACAGTTAAAACAGTATGAGGACGTGTGAAATGAAAGTTCATTTCTTCATGATTAGCCTGCGTCCTTTCAGGCACTTTTCAGGTCTCCAGCAAATTCTTCAGACGTTTAAGGTTGTCTGGAGACCTGACCCTGCATAAAAGATTAGTTCTTTTTCTTCACCACCCACATCTGAAGGGGTGGCAAAGAGTTCATCATTCTGCGAGCTCCATACGAGAAAGGTGGCATAGAAGCCAATCCATTCCGTTTCACAGAAGAGGAGTTAGGGTAAGCATATGAATAAGCAGAGAAATTCTTCGAGGACTTATGAACATAATGATTAGAAGAATAATGCTCATATTCATAGCCCTTAGCTCTTCCCTGCGAAACAGAGTTGTTAGCACGATGATGTTCATGTGAGGACTTTGACCCTTTTGAGGAATTTGATCCATGTGAGGAATTTGGTCCGTATGAGGACTTGGATCCATATGAAGAATTTGATCTGGGGTTCCTATTCTTCACAGGTGGTGTCATGAGGACATTCACCTGAAGACTTTCAAGGCACCTTTTGGGAACCCAGATTTTCTTCATAGGAGAACCGTTCCTGCAGTTAGTGCCAACATATCTAGCAAATACTTCACCATTCTGATTTTTGAACAGTTTATAGTTGGAGTCAATTGACTCATCAGAAGAATGAGAAGATTCACATGTAAAGCCAGATAAATGAGATGGATCAACTGGAGGTCCCTTTGCAGCAACCCATGAGGTTTTGGGGTACTGCCTAGGCTTCCAATATGTACCATCAGCATTGAGTTTCCTCTCAAAGGCAATACCCTCTTTCCTAGGGTTCCTGTTGAGGATCTGCTTTTTAAGCACATCACAAAGAGTCTGATGCCCTTTGAGGCTTTTGTACATGCCTGTCATGTACAATTCCTTCAGCCCTGCATCGTTAGTGATACTAGTAATGTCCTCAGATGAGGAATTAGTGATAGCAGAGATAGTTGAAGAATTTGTAACATTACAAGCATTTGAACATTCAGGTGAAGAATTAGCAGATTCACGTTCAATGCATTTCAAACATGGACGAACAAATTCTTCCTGAGCAGCGCTGATTTGTTGAGCAAGTAATGAATTGCGCTCCTTCTGAAGATCTTCATAACTTACTCTTAGCTTTTCAAGATCTTTCTTTCTTTGAAGAAATTCATAAGAAAGCTTCTCATGATCAGATAAGAGAGTTATGTTGATCTTGAAGGGTGTCATACTTAGTATGAAGTCTCTGAAGACTTTCAGCCAAAGCTTTTGACTGGTCCATTTCTTCACCCAACATATCATCGCACTTATTTAGCATGTATTGAACTTTTTCCAAAGCTCTTTGTTGTTTAGTGGGAAGCAAGTTTGACATAGCTGGGTCCAAATTCATCACCAGATTCATCAGCACTTGACTCGGATAGGTAGCATTCAGTTACCTCATCACTTTTTGCCATAAGGCATGGTGAAGAGGATGATGATTCTGGTTCGAATGTCATCGCTTTGAGAGATTCCTTGAAGTCCTCAAACCAAGGATCATGACGGGTTCGATGACCTTCATAGACCTCAGAGAGACGGTCCCAGATAAGCTTCGCATGATTGGGATGCATGATGTTCCTGAACTGATTTTGAGACAGACAGGAGCAGATGACGTCCTTCGCCGTGAGGTTGAGAAGAGTGTACTTGCGAATGTCATCAGCTTCCGCCGTCTTGCACAGATGGTAAGACCAATCTCAGTGACGGTCCACAGTTCGCTGTTCATCGCCATGAGGCGCTTTTTCATCATGGCCTTCCACTTGGGATACTCGTGACCGTCAAAGATACGACATGTCACTTGCTTCATACCTGCGGTCGACATAACTAAAACTCTAGGCGGTTAAACTAAAATCACACAGAACAAAGGAGTACCTTGCTCTGATACCAATTGAAAGTGCGTTATATCGACTAGAGGGGGGTGAATAGGCGATTTTTATAAATTCTTCACTGAGGAATTTGTGGGTGAGGAAATTCCTTAGCGAAGAACTACTTGCAGCGGAATAAGTACTCATAAGTATGCATAGCAGAACACAAGCATAGTCATCGTGATAAAATGAAGACAAGCACAGAGTACAGAAAGCGTAAACACAGGATGAAGACAAAAGGACTGAAGAAATTGAACTGAGGAAATTGAGAAAGTCTTCAGTCAAAGTCTTCAAACACAGATATGACAAGTGCACAACACAGTTATAAGGAAATGAAAGAGTTGAGGAAATAGAACCAGTTGGCTTGGTGAAGACAATGATTTGGTAGACCAGTTCCAACTGTTGTCTCAGTTGTACGTCTGGTTAGGGCGGCTAGGTATTTAAACCTGAGGACACAGTCCCGGACACCCAGTCCTGAACACGCAGTCCAGGACACTTAGTCCTCACTGTATTCCCCTTGAGCTAAGGTCACACAGACCTCGCCCAATCACTCGTGGTAAGTCTTCAGGTGACTTCCGAACCTTCACAAACTCGGTCACTCGGCGATCCACAATTCCTCTTGGATGCTCTAGACCATGACGCCTAACCGTCTGGAAGAAGCACAGTCTTCAAAGGTAACAAGCGTCGGATCCACGCAGGATCAATCTCTTCAGTGATGCTCAATCACTTGGGGTTTGTAGGTGTTTGGGTTTGGGTTTTCCTCACTTGATGATTTTCGCTCAAAGTCCTCGGAGGATGGGATGCTCTCAAATGACAAGTGTCAGTTTCTCTCGGAGCAGCCAACCAGCTAGTGGTTGTAGGGGGCGGCTATTTATAGCCTAGGGAGCAGCCCGTCATGATAAGACATAAATGCTCTTCAATGATATGACTGTTAGATGGATAGATATTTTGGGACAGCTCGCGCATAGCACAGCAACGGTCGGAAATTTGAGTATCAAATTCCTCAGGGCGATCATGTTCCTCACTGTGTAGGCAATTCGCACTTGCGAATTCCTAACTCCTCAGTCAGAACAAATTCCTCAGCGACCAGAAGAACTTCGTCTCTGTCACTGAAGAATATGACTGAACTGTATGAGATTTCCAATGGCTTCACTCGAAGGGATTGGTAGGTGTAGGATTTTGAGTTGAGCATCACATGGAAATTTTTCCTTAGTATTTCCTCGACCCCCTTTAACAGTACGGTGTTTCCTATGACTCAAGAAAGAGAAAATGAAACTACGAAAACAAAAGTCTTCACGCTTCATGTTCCTCAAACGAATACCAAGTCTTCAAGGTCACACCAATTTCTTCACTTTCAAAGTCTTCAGAAAGTCTTCAGAAATCCAAAGTCTTCAGTCGAAGAACTTCATTTTTAGGGGTCGACTTTCTCTGTAAATATCAAACTCCTCATAGACTTATAGACCTATGTACACTCATAAACACATTAGTCCCTTAACCTATAAGTCTTCAATACACGAAAATCACTAAGGGGCACTAGATGCACTTATAGTTTGAGGTCCTCATCGAGATGCGCTATAACGAGGCCCGGATGCAGAGTCACCCAGGTTTCCACTACTATCCATCCTTGCACGACAATGGTCGTGTCCGTTTCCCCATCATTAATCTGGAGTCTGATAGCGCTGCTAGCCACCTTTCTCGCTATATCACTGCTAGTTACCTTCTGATTCACGAGCTAGCTCGAGAGCTGACTCGTGCTCGCACTGCTTTAGAGGTCCTACCCCACTCCACCGTCTATGGGATTTACTCCTTATATTCCACCCGGTTCTAGCTCGCCTGTTTCCCCGGTTACTCCTCCGAGTAGCTCGGGCACCTCGACCGTGACTCCCCTCAGTGCTCCTGCTGAGTGGGTTTCCCTTCTCGCTTTTCTCGTAGCCCCGATCTCTAGCCTCATCCTGCACCTGCCCCGGAGGGAGAGCCCTCGAGGCAGCGTCGTCGTGTTACCTTTAACCCAGAGGTCTCGGTTAACATCGTTAGTTCAGGATCCGAGTCCGCTTCAGGAGAGGACCTAGCAGGACCAGCAGAGTGCTAGAGCGTTCGAGTATCCGCAGTTGTCATGTTGATGTACAGATGTAGTCATACGAGTCATGATGTTCCGTTTCATGTATGAGAGTAGTCAAACTTATCATGGTGTTTATCTTTCATGTATGAGTCTATGTATAATTATGTTGGAACTTTTTATTATTCGCCGTGTTTTCTCTGATATTCCATTTTCTTTTCTTTCGGGTTTTCTCGCTAGCTTTTCCCCACTATTTTGGATGTTGCTCATCACGGTTGCATTATCTTGGGAAAAACAAATAATAGGATGACAGGGGGGAGGCAGCAGCAGTCACGCTTGTGAGGATGTCCCTGTTCGCTACTCAGCACGACAGGCAGGGCATTCCCCCGAGCAGTACAATCCACCACCGCCTCCAACGCCACATCCGCCCTCCACCAAGCAAATTTTGCGTATGTTTGAGGAAAGAAGGAATAACGATCTGGTTGAATTATTAAAAAGTATGCAAGCTATGGTTGGACAGAATGGAAATCAGAACGGTCATCACTCCAAACTGTCAGATTTTCAGAGAACCAAGCCTCCCAGTTTCAGTCAAGTTATTGATCCCTTGGAAGCAGATGATTGGTTACGAACTATTGAGAAAAAGCTTGAGATTGCTCGTACTGAAGAAGCTGACAAGGTTCCGTTTGCTACGCATTATCTCGAAGGAGCTGCCGCTATATGGTGGGATAACGCAAAAGCCATGTGGCCTACACATGAAGAAATTACTTGGACAAAATTCAAGGATCATTTCCGCAAATACCATATTCCTGCTAGTATTATGAAGGTCAAACAGCGTAAATTCCTCACGCTCACACAAGGAAGCCTGTCTGTTAGTGAATATCTGCATAAGTTCAATCATTTGGCCCGCTATTCCCTCTATGATGTGGCCACAGAAGAAAGAAAGATTGACAGATTTCTTGGCGAACTAAACCAGCACCTTCGATGCACACTCAGTATGTTTGATTTCCCGGACTTCCAAACACTAGTAAACAAGGCCCTCATTGCTGAAAGGGAGAACAAGCTTGTACATGACAACAAGACTGCCAATAATGATCACAAGCGCAAGTTTGAGCCTAAGAAGGATGGTCAGCCAGTGCAGAAGGCTCGTACTTGGCTGCACACTCAAGTAGAGTACAAGCCCAATTGGCAGCAGAATGTTAACAAGACCACTACCCAAGTCAAGAATGTCGTAACCAGACCGGTGCGAGAAGAATGTCAGCGCAACAATTCATGTTTCAGTTGTGGACAAACCGGACATTATGCAAGACAGTATCCCAAGAAAGGCAAGACAAATGCTCCATTCAGGCCACAAATCAACCATATGGGGCTGTACCCTGTCCAGCAAACCATAAAAGGGCAAGTTCATCACCTCTCCGCAGACGAAGCCCAAGAGGACCCCGAAGTCGTCATTGGTATGTTCCCTGTTAATGACATACCAGCAATAATTTTATTTGACTCTAGGGCTTCCCACTCGTTTATTTTGCGGAGTTTTGTTGCCCAAAACAAATTTCCTTGTTCGATTTTGAGAAATAATATGCTGGTCCGGGATCTTTGCTCAGAAGCAATCTGGTCTGCCGTAACTTGGAAATTGATATCCAAGGAGTCTGTTTTCCAACTTCCTTGATAGTCATCGAGTCTGCCAAGTTGGACATTATTTTGGGAATGAATTGGTTAACCCAATACCAAGTATGCATTAACTGCGCGACCAGAGAAGTCACCTTGACAAGCCAGGAAGGGCAGACTACAAAATTTTATGCCCGCAGAAGCATACCCAAGAAAGAAATAATCTTCACCATTGTAGCTGAAGAATTGGGATTAATACCTGTGGTCAGTGAATTTCCCGATGTATTCCCAGAAGAATTGTTAGAAATGCCGCCAGACCGAGAGCTTGAGTTTGCAATTGATCTTGTGCCCGGGACCGCACCATTATACAAGAAGTATTATCGGATGCCTTCGTCAGAATTAGTGGAGTCAAAGAAACAGCTTGATGAGATGCTCCAGAAAGGTTATATCCGTCCGAGCTCTTCACCATGGGGATCACCCGCAATATTTGTGGACAAGAAAGATGGTAGTTTATGTATGTGTGTGGATTACCGTCGGCTGAATGATGTCACTATTAAAAACAAATATCCACTACCCAGGATTGATGATTTATTTGATCAACTCAGTGGGGGAAAAGTATTCTCCAAAATTTATTGAAGGACTGGATACCACCAACTCAAGATAAAAAAGGAAGATATTCCTAAGACCGCGTTCACTACCCGATACGGTCTTTATGAATATACCGTTATGTCCTTCGGTCTCACCAATGCCCCTGCTTTCTTCATGCACATGATGAACAAAGTGTTCATGGATTTCCTGGATAAATTTGTGGTGGTCTTCATCGATGATATCCTAATATACTCAAAAGGTGAAGAAGAGCACAAGGGACACCTCCGAGCTATCTTAAAAAGACTCCGTGACCATCAGCTATACGCCAAATTCGGTAAATTTGAGTTTTGGCTCAAGCAAGATGGATTCCTAGGGCATGTTCTGTCCGCAGAACGTATAGCCGCGGATCCAAGTAAGGCGAACGACGTACTTGATTGGCTGGCACCCACGACAGTATCCCAAATCCGGAGTTTCCTTAGATTAGCCGGGTACTATTGTCATTTCATTGAAGGTTTCTCTAAGATTGCCAAGCCAATGACAGAGCTTCTCAAGAAAGATAAGAAATTTGAATGGACTGAGGACTGTGAGAAAAGTTTCTATGAGCTGAAAATCGGACTGACAAGAACACCTGTGTTGACTCTTCCGGACATCTATCGCAGCTTTGATGTGTACTGCGACGCCTCCAGGCAAGATCTTGGATGCGTACTCATGCAAGATGGCAAGGTTGTAGCATACTCTGTTGGAAATATGCCCTAGAGGCAATAATAAATGGTTATTATTATATTTCTTTGTTCATGGTAATTGTCTATTATTCATGCTATAATTGTATTGTCCGAAAATCGTAATACATGTGTGAATACATAGACCACAACGTGTCCCTAGTAAGCCTCTAGTTGACTAGCTCGTTGATCAACAGATAGTCATGGTTTCCTGACTATGGACATTGGATGTCATTGATAACGGGATCACATCATCAGGAGAATGATGTGATGGACAAGACCCAATCCTAAGCATAGCATAAAAGATCGTGTAGTTTCGTTTGCTAGAGCTTTTCCAATGTCAAGTATCTTTTCCTTAGACCATGAGATCGTGCAACTCCCGGATACCGTAGGAGTGCTTTGGGTGTGCCAAACGTCACAACGTAACTGGGTGACTATAAAGGTGCACTACGGGTATCTTTGAAAGTGTCTGTTGGGTTGGCACGGATCGAGACTGGGATTTGTCACTCCGTGTGACGGAGAGGTATCTCTGGGCCCACTCGGTAATGCATCATCATAATGAGCTCAATGTGACTAAGGCGTTAGTCACGGGATCATGCATTGCGGTACGAGTAAAGAGACTTGCCGGTAACGAGATTGAACAAGGTATTGGGATACCGACGATCGAATCTCGGGCAAGTAACATACCGATTGACGAAGGGAATTACATACGGGATTGATTGAATCCTCGACACCGTGGTTCATCCGATGAGATCATCGTGGAACATGTGGGAGCCAACATGGGTATCCAGATCCCGCTGTTGGTTATTGACCGAAGACGCGTCTCGGTCATGTCTGCATGTCTCCCGAACCCGTAGGGTCTACACACTTAAGGTTCGGTGACGCTAGGGTTGTAGAGATATGTGTATGCGGAAACCCGAAAGTTGTTCGGAGTCCCGGATGAGATCCCGGACGTCACGAGAGGTTCCGGAATGGTCCGGAGGTGAAGAATTATATATAGGAAGTCCAGTTTCGGCCACCGGGAAAGTTTCGGGGTTACCGGTATTGTACCGGGACCACCGAAAGGGTCCCGGGGGTCCACCGGGTGGGGCCACCTATCCCGGAGGGCCCCATGGGCTGAAAGTGGAAGGGAACCAGCCCCTAGTGGGCTGGGCGCCCCCCATGGGCCTCCCCCCCATGCGCCTAGGGTTGGGAACCCTAGGGTGGGGGGGCTTTCCCCTTGCCTTGGGGGGCAAGGCACCCCCTTCCCCCCTTTGGCCGCCGCCCTCCCCTTGAGATCCCATCTCCAGGGCCGGCGCCCCCCCAGGGGGCCTATATAAAGGGGGGAGGGAGGGCAGCAACCTACAGCCTTGGGCGCCTCCCTCCTCCCCTGCTACACCTCTCCGTCTCGCAGAAGCTCGGCGAAGCCCTGCCGAGACCCGCTACATCCACCACCACGCCGTCGTGCTGCTGGATCTCCATCAACCTCTCCTTCCCCCTTGCTGGATCAAGAAGGAGGAGACGTCGCTGCACCGTACGTGTGTTGAACGCGGAGGTGCCGTCCGTTCGGCACTCGGTCATCGGTGATTTGGATCACGGCGAGTACGACTCCATCATCTACGTTCATTGGAACGCTTCCGCTCGCGATCTACAAGGGTATGTAGATGCACTCATTTCCCCTCGTTGCTAGTATACTCCATAGATGCATCTTGGTGAGCGTAGGAAAATTTTAAAATTATGCTACGATTCCCAACATACTCATCTCGCCAGCTACGTCCCCATGAAGGGAACTATCCTACTCATGATTTGGCGTTGGCCGCGGTTGTTCATACTCTAAAATTTTGGAGACACTCCCTCATTGGAAAAAGGTGTCGGATATTTACCGACCACAAAAGTCTCAAGTATATATTTACTCAGCCAGACTTAAACCTCTGCCAACGAAGATGGCTCGAATTAGTCAAGGATTATGATCTTGGAATTAATTATCATCCGGGTAAGGCCAACATGGTCGCCGATGCACTCAGCCGAAAGCCTGTCAGACTGAATACCATGATGGAGTCCTTGCCTCCCGAACTTCAGGAAGAGATCACTTAGCTCAATCTGGTCATTATTGATACTAGTCTTGCTAATATGATGGAAGTTACTCCTACCCTCGAGGATGAGATCTGCAAGGCCCAGTCAGATGACCCAGTGCTACAAAAACATATCAAGCGTATGTTAGAAGGCCAGACACAAGATTTCCCTAAGATTAACAAGGTACACTAAGGTTTCGCAGAAGGATTTGTGTACCGAATCAAGAAGACTTAAGAAAGAAGGTATTGACGGAAGCACATGAATCTTCGTATTCCATTCACCCCGGAGGTACCAAAATGTACGAAGACCTTGGGCATATATTCTGGTGGGATGGTATGACGAAAGACATCGCCTATTTTGTGGCTTGTTGCGACCTATGCAACAAAGTGAAGGCAGAACACCAGACACTCGCCGGACTCCTCCAACCCTTGCCCGTAACACAATGGAAGTGGGATGATGTTTGTATGGATTTTATCATAGGACTATCGAGGACTCATCGAGGGAATGATGCAGTATGGGTCGTGGTGGACACATTGACCAAGGTAGCTCATTTTATTCCCATTAGAACCACTTACTGAGCCAATCAGCTCGCACAATTCTATGTGTCCAGAATAGTCAGTCTGCATGGAGTACCAAGGACGATCACTTCCGACAGAGGGTCACTTTTTACCTCCACTTTCTGTTCACGTCTCCATCAAGCTTTGGGGACCACGCTAAAGTACAACACAACTTATCATCCTCAGACAGATGGACATACTGAACGTGTAAACCTAATACTCGAAGATATGCTTCGATCATGTGCTTTGGCCCAAGGACCCAAATGGGAAGATTTTCTGTCGTACGCCGAGTTCTCCTGCGAGTGTCGTGTTCTCCTCAGGGACTAGGCGACGGCAACTATATTCGGCTAAAGCTAGGTAATACAATTTTGAGTGATAAAAACAGCAAAAAAATCCTAAACTATTTAAGATTGTTCCCGAAGATAATCCAGAAAGACAATGCAAAATAGCAAAGGGAGGTTTAGAATACACTCACTGTCGATCTGGTATTTTTGTATTTTAATAAGGCACACAACCAATCAGCAGGACAAAGGGGAACTTACTATAGATGATTGAGCTCTACTAAAGGGACTACTAACAGGGAATAAAAAGTCAGGATAACAATACTAGGACTAGAAATTAACTAGTACAGGGACAAACACACATGCATGAATACACATATAGGATGGCAGAATACTAATTCACATAGCAAAATCACACTGACATAACATTCTCTGATCAACTAGACATTAACTAGTAAGAACACATAAAAAGATGCACTATATTTAAAAGTACAAAACTAAACACATAGCAATTTGAGCACTAGTCATGTAAACAATACACGCCATACACATCTCAATTCTGAATTTTACAAAGTCTGAACCTTACAAGGTCTCAAACATCTCAATTGCACAGATATTTCAGAGAGAGAGGGAGAGAGGGAAAGAGAGAGACAGCAGGAGGTTGGAGAGAAGATTAGGAGCAGTAGCAGTAGGGGTTCAGAGGAGCAGCAGCAGTTTGTGGTTCAGAAGAGAAGCAACAGCAGCGGAGGTAAGGAAGCAGAGCAGCAGCGAGGTAGGGGAAGTAGCAGCAAGCGAGGTTCAGAGAAGAAATAGAGCAGCAGGGTGAGAGGAGGAGCAGCAGCGAGGTAAGGAGAAGGAGAAGATGCAGCAGCAGGGACGTGGGGATAGAGAGCAGCAGCAGCGTGAGAAGAAGCAGCAGGGCGCAGCAAGAGAGGGGCAGCAGTTTCGTGATGGAGAAGAAGCAGAGGGGCTTGGAGAAGAGGAGGCAGCAGCAGGAGGTTGAGGAGAAGAAGGAGGAGCAGCAGCGTGGTGGTGTCGCGGGGAAGGTGGAGGCGCGGTGGTGAGGGGCGCACCACCACGCCGGCCTGGCCGTGGCGGCGGCCGGAGGTGGAGAAGAAGGGGTGAGGGAGAGATGTGTGTAGCCAGGCCCGAAGGGGATCGGTGGCTGTGCTAGGGATTTTGATCCCTCACGATCTGATCTGCCACTTCGCAATTTTGCCCTCCTACTTCTCTTCTTTCTTCCCAAGTTGGTCCCTCTCTTCTTTGGCTAGCCCCTCTGGTTACTTTTTATCATCACACACAAGTCCATTCTTCCTTCTCTTCTTTTCACTTGACTAATTCTCTTAGCCACCTAGTCCAGATCTTGGAAGTTTATAGTGCCTTTGCACACTTTTCTGCAAAAGAAACAAATGACTTGTAAATGATTCTTTATATGATTTTCATGCAAACATTCAATATTTCACAGCAAGAATTGATGGTCATATCTCAATAAACTGCATATTTAAGTGCCAAAAGATGTATATGAAATGTGCTTATCAGGTACTGTTGCATATCAGTTGGAATTGCCCACGGAATTGTCAGAAGTGCACAATGTGTTCCATGTCTCACAGCTAAGACGCTGTATATCGCCTCCAGAGAAAAAGACGGATATGTCAGAATTAGAGCTGGGTAAGGATTTAACATATGAGGAGAAACCATTTAGAATCTTGGATGAGATGAAAAGGGTCACTCGTAGTAAGGCGATAAAGTTTTATAAAGTGCAGTGGGAGCATCACACAAAGGAAGAGGCAACTTGGGAACGAGAGGAATTTCTAAAGGCAACCTATCCAGAATTGTTTTCCCGAGCAACCGGATCTCGAGGACGAGATTCATCCTCAGTGGGGGAGGTTTGTGACAGCCTGGTTTTTGCCCCCTCTTCTTTTTCTGATTTTGTTTGTCTTTTTATTTGAATTTGGGTTTTTGAATCATTTCAGTTGGACTTAAACCCTTGGGCATACCCATGATTTTCACCCAAGTGGCTCACCTCTCCCCCAGACCATCATTTCTTCTCTGATTAATCCCAAAATAATCCTAGGAATATTTTTCTAAAATGAAAAATATTCATTTCCTCTTCTAAAACCCTAATCAGCAACATATGCTCCAAAGTAACCCCCATTTTCTTTGCCCACAAAAATCTAAGAAAATTCCCAAATATTCTTTGAACCCTAGGGCACCTCCCTGAGCAAAAATATTGCATAACTTTTTGGAATATTTTTGCTACAGAAAATCTTTTCTATTCTGGTCAGAAAAGGCAGTTGCTACAGCAAGTACCATTTTCCTTGATCCTATGAGTCTGATTTTTCTTGAGCATCATTACCTTCCTAAGAAACTACTAACCACCATAGCTCAGCCCTCAACTCTTACTGGATCACTCACAGTAAACTCCACAAGTTACTGACCAGAAACTTACCATGAGGTAAACCACGCACCTACAGCCCCTGGGCTCGACTCAAAGCATTGGAACGACCCAAAACACTAAGGACTACACGCGAGACATGAATTTATGGCAAGCCGTGGCTCTATGCTAGAGTTCGCGCGGTGACCACGCGTGTGCACGATGCCAATGTGCTAGTCGACGCGCTCTGGATGCCGCCCCGTGCTCTGTTCAACGCATGCTCGCTTCCCCGACTTCCGCACATTGCCAAACCTCGCCACAATTACCGTCTCGACGCCCTTAACTCTTCGCCGGCGCTCACCGACGCCGGAGCTCGCCGCAGCAAGCGTGGGCACGACCCAGCTAACCAAACAGTGCGCCACGCTACTGTGCTCGTCACCCCCCCCCCCCGCTCATGTGTTCGTCTCCGCCCTCCCAGAGTGCCCGCGCGAGCTGCCTCGCCTTCTCCCCCTCTCACTGACGCCGTTCGTCGCCGGGCGCCGTGTCCAGAAGCCCTCCGGCGGAGCCCGATCCCCTCACCTTGCTCGCCTATAAATACAGCCCCTCCCCAGCCTCCTCGAGCATCACCAACTCCTCCTACACACTCCACAACGCAGTAGGAAGCCGCAGCCCGGCCGAGCAGGCCTCGGGCCGCCGTCCCCGAGCTCGAGCTCGCCGGCGATCCCCGTGGTTTGCCCCCACCATTCCAGCCCCTCCCGAGCTCAAGCCACTCTTCCAGAGCCTCCGTGGTGCTTCACTGGTGCTGTCCGACCCCGTTGGAGCCCCTGGTGTAGCCCCACATCGCTGTTGTCTCCAACTCCGGCGACCTCTGCTTCCTTCCGCCACTGGAGAAGCTCGTTCCGACCCCGTCCGGCCACCCCTAGCTATTCTACGGGCACGGGCAGGTGCGCCTCGATCTTCTCTCACGTTCTATCCCTCTGGATCAGGCCAAGGAGCCCTCGTCGCTGGCGTGAGCTCTGGCAAAGCCTCGCCGCACTCTATTTCTCTCTCCCTCTCCCCTCGCACCTGACCAGTGAGGCCCGCTGTCAGCCTCTCCACTCGCGCCCGAAGCGGTACGAGTGGAGGCGTATTTAGAGAATACGCCATCGACATCACCCTCATGGTTTCTGTTTTATTTAAATTTAATTCAAATTATCCAGAGAACTTCAAACAGCCACAACTTTTCAACCTTAAGTCCAAATGAAGTGATTCTTTTTGCATTGTGTTCTTAATGAAAAGATCTAGCAGCTCACCAAAAATGAGAATTTTCTCTGCTGTCTAGATTTTCTGGTGATTTTCAGAGTGCTTCTTGATATTTTCTTTCTCTATTTTTAATTACTTTTAGAAGGTGAAGCTTGTCTTGAGGATCACTTGGAGGAGTGTGAACCTCACCTGCACTAAGGCAAGCCACAGCAACATTTTCATGGTGCCATCTAATTATTTGTGATTTCCAACTTGAATAATGAGTTAGTTCATATATTTAAATCACTTAAATAAATATTTATTGCTGTTGAATGCTTGGTATGCTTAGTTTACAGAAGTTTGAGACTAACTAAGTTAGTTAAAGCTAGTAGAAGTAATATTTGGTTATGTAGATATGAAATGACTATGAAAAAGACAAGTTTGGTTAATATTTTCTTAAGTGAGAAAATGGATGATAACCCACAAGTATAGGGGATCGCAACAGTTTTCGAGGGTAGAGTATTCAACCCAAATTTATTGATTCGACACAAGGGGAGCCAAATAATATTCTCAAGTATTAGCAGTTGAGTTGTCAATTCAACCACACCTAGAAAAATTAATATCTGCACCAAAGTATTTAGTAGCAAAGTAGTATGGAAGTAACGGTAACGGTGGCAAAGGTAACAGTAGCAGTTTTGTAGTAATTGTAACAGTGGCAACGGAAAAGTAACTAAGCAAAGATCAATATGTGAAAAGCTCGTAGGCATTGGATCAGTGATGGATAATTATGTCAGATGCGATTCCTCATGCAACAGTTATAACATAGGGTGACACAGAACTAGCTCTAGTTCATCAATGTAATGTAGGCATGTATTCCGAATATAGTCATACGTGCTTATGGAAAAGAACTTGCATGACATCTTTTGTCCTACCCTCGCGTGGCAGCGGGGTCCTATTGGAAACTAAGGGATATTAAGGCCTCCTTTTAATAGAGTACCGGACCAAAGCATTAACACTTAGTGAATACATGAACTCCTCAAACTACGATCATCATCGGGAGTGGTCCCGATTATTGTCACTTCGGGGTTACCGGATCATAACACATAGTAGGTGACTATTGACTTGCAGAATAGGATCAAGAACTCACATATATTCATGAAAACATAATAGGTTCAGATCTGAAATCATGGCACTCGGGCCCTAGTGACAAGCATTAAGCATAGCAAAGTCATAGCAACATCAATCTCAGAACTTAGTGGATACTAGGGATCAAACCCTAACAAAACTAACTCGATTACATGATAAATCTCATCCAACCCATCATCGTCCAGCAAGCCTACGATGGAATTACTCACGCACGACAGTGAGGGTGGTGGAGGATGGTTGATGATGACGAAGGCGACGAATTCCCCTCTCCGGAGCCCCGAACGGACTCCAGATCAGCCCTCCCGCGAGAGATTAGGGCTTGGCGGCGGCTCCGTATCGTAAAACGCAATGAATCCTTCTCTTTGATTTTTTTCTCCCCGAACGTGAATATATAGAGTTGGAGTTGAGGTCGGTGGAGTCTCAGGGGGCCCACAAGGCAGGGGGCGCGCCCCGGGGGGTGGGCGCACCCTCCACCCTCATGGATAGGGTGTGGTCCCCCTGGTGTTGATTCTTTCGCCAGTATTTTTTTATTTATTCCAAAAATATTCTCCGTGAAGTTTCAGGTCATTCTGAGAACTTTTATTTCTGCACAAAAATAACACCATGGCAATTCTGCTGAAAACAGCGTCAGTCCGGGTTAGTTCCATTCAAATCATGCAAGTTAGAGTCCAAAACAAGGGCAAAAGTGTTTGGAAAAGTAGATACGTTGGAGACGTATCAACTCCCCCAAGCTTAAACCTTTGCTTGTCCTCAAGCAATTCAGTTGACAAACTGAAAGTGATAAAGAAAAACTTTTACAAACTCGGTTTGCTCTAGTTGTTGTAAATATGTAAAGCCAGCATTCAAGTTTTCAGCAAAGATTATGAACTAACCATATTCACAGTAACATTTAGGTCTCATGTTTACTCATATCAATGGCATAATCAACTAGCGAGCAATAATAATAAATCTCGGATGACAACACTTTCACAAAACAATCATATTATGATATAACAAGATGGTATCTCTCTAGCCCTTTCTGATACTGCAAAACATAAATGCAGAGCACCCCTGAAGATCAAGGACCGACTAGACATTGAAATTCATGGTAAAAGAGATCCAGTCATAGTCATACTCAATGTAAATTAATAGTAATGCATGCAAATGACAGCGGTGCTCTCCAACTGGTGCTTTTTAATAAGAGGATGATGACTCAACATAAAAGAAAATAGATAGGCCCTTCATAGAGGGAGGCAGTGATTTATAGAGGTGCCAGAGCTCGAGTTTTGAAATGGAGGAAAATAATATTTTGAGCGGCATACTTTCATTGTCAACATAACAACCGAGAGATCTCGATATCTTCCATGCTACACACATTATAGGCGGTTCCCAAACAGAATGGTAAAGTTTATACTCCCCCACCACCAACAAGCATCAATCCATGGCTTGCCCAAAACAACGGGTGCCTCCAACTAACAACAGTCCTGGGGGAATTTTGTTTGCAATTATTTTAATTTGGTTTGAGCATGGGACTGGGCATCTCGGTTACTGGCCATTTTCTCGTGAGTGAGGAGCGGAATCCACTCCTCGTGAGAATAACCCACCTAGCATGGAAGATTTAGACAACCCTAGTTGATACATGAGCTATTCGAGCATACAAAACAGAATTTCATTTGAAGGTTTAGAGTTTGGCACAAACAAATTAGTTGGAACGGCAGGTACATACCGCATATAGGAAGGTATGATGGACTCATATGGAATAACTTTGGGGTTTATGGAAGTGGATGCACAAGCAGTATTCCCGCTTAGTACAAGTGAAGGCTAAAAAAATACTGGGAAGCGACCAACTAGAGAGCGACAACAGTCATGAACATGCATTAAAATTAATCAACACTGAATGCAAGCATGAGTAGGATATAATTCACCATGAACATAAATATCGTGGAGGCTATGTTGATTTTGTTTCAACTACATGCGTGAACATGTGCCAAGTCAAGCCACTCGAATCGTTCAAAGGAGGATACCACCCTAGCATACCACATCACAACCATTTTAATAGCATGTTGGCATGCAAGGTAAACCATTATAAACTCCTAACTAATTAAGCATGGCATGAGCAACTATAATCTCTAATTGTCGTTGCAAACATGTTTCATTCATAATAGGCTGAATCAGGAACGCTGAACTAATCATATTTACAAAAACAAGATAGGTCGAGTTCATACCAGCTTTTCTCATCTCAATCAGTCCATAATATATCATCATTATTGCCTTTCACTTGCACGACCGAACGACCTGGATAATAATAATAGTGCACGTGCATTGGACTAAGCTGGAATCTGCAAGCATTTAATACACAGGAGAAGACAAGGTAATATGGGCTCTTTGTTAAATCAACAATAATGCATATAAGAGCCACTTCAACATTTTCATCGTGGTCTTCTCCTCTTGACCCCCAAAGAATAAGAAAAGAAATAAAACTATTTACATGGGAAAGCTCCCAACAAACAAAAGAAGAACAAGAAATCCTTTTGGGTTTTCTTTTAATTACTACTACTACAAGCATGGAAAGTAAACTAGCTAAAAGCTACAACTAATTTTTTTGGTTTTTCTTAAGGCTTTTCAAACACACAAGAAAAAGACTTAGAAAAGAAAATAAACTAGCATGGATAGTTCAGTGAAAAAGCATGACCATCGACAACTGGAATGAGTGTGTGATCCTGAATGTAATGTCGGTGAGAAATATGTATTCCCCCAAGCTTAGGCTTTTGGCCTAAGTTGGTCTAGGGCCACGGCTGGCCTGGCGGATATCCAAAGTTGCAGCTGGGGTCGTACTGAGATGCAGCGGCTACTGCCTGATGAGCTGCAACTTGGAGGCGAGCTGCCTCCGTCCTCCTCTCATACTCGTTCGCCTCCTCCCTGGTTATGACATATCTCCTTTTTGCCTGAAAGTCCAAGAAAGTAGGGTCATGGAGAGCAACATGGACAGTGCGACGTCTGTCGAAGATTAGTCGGTACTGGAGGAACTGTTCATTCCTCTCAACAAACTGATGGCGAACCATAGCATTATAATCTAGATAAGCAGGAGGCAATTCCATGTCATTTGCATGTATGGGTACATCAAGATAATTAGCTACACGAGTTGCATAGATTCCACCAAACAAGTCTCCACTTAAACCGTTAAGATGCAACCTTCGTGCAACAATGGCCCCCAACTTATATTTTTTATCTCCTAATACCGCACTCTTGAGGACACAAAGATCCGGAACGCACATGTGACAAGCTTCATCTTTACCGTTAATGCATCTACCTATAAAGAGGGCAAAATAATGTATGGAAGGAAAATGAATGCCCCCTATGGTAGCTTGTGTGATTTCTCTAGATTCCCCCACAGTGATACTAGCAAGAAAGTCTTTATATTCAGATTTGCGAGGTTCACTAACATTGCCCCACCGCGGGAGTTTATAAGCAATATTAAAATCTTCTAAATCCATGGTATATGATTTATCATAAAGATCAAATAAAACAGTGTGAGAATTGCGCAAGGATGTAAATTTAAACCTTCTCACAAATGAATCAGTTAGGTATTGGTATTGCGGGCACTTATCTGACACGAAGTCCTCGAGATCAGCATTACGCACATACGCGTCAAATTCATCCTTGATGCCTGCCCGGACCATAAACTCCTCTGACGGCCATTCGCATGGCCGCACTTGAGCTTCCCTCGGTAGTTCATTGTCCGGCTCACATATCACGAGCCTTGGGCCTTGCTTCCTTGAGGAACCACCTTGGTACATCTTCCTAAACATATTTCTTCCTCTGAAAAATTTCTGAAATTTTTTGCGACTCAAAATAAAAGTGAACCAAACTCAACAAGATTGATAGCAACTACTCCCACAAGTTCCTAGAGGCTATATCATGCATTAGAACAACTTGGGACCATATAAATTTGACATGCAAGCTCAAGAACAGGGTCACCTAAGAAGCAAAAATTTGCAATAAATAAAGCAGTAGAACAAAACTAATTGGACCATTGGAGGAGTCACACCGAAGAACAATCCCCCAAAACAGTTTTGTGAATGGAGCTTTGAGCAAGGAGATCGAAAATGGAAGCAAGATGAGCTAGAACACGGGTTTGAGCTATGGGAGGATTTTTTTTTGGAGGAAGACGAAGTGAGTGGGTGTAGGAATAAGTGGAGGGGTCCACATGGGGTCCACGAGGTAGGGGGCGCGCCCCAGGGGGTGGGCGCGCCCTGGACCCTCATGGCCAGGTGGGCGCGCCCTGGACCCTCATGGCCAGGTGGTGGCCCCCTCTGGTGTGTATTCTCAGTGCCAGATATTCTTAAATATTCTACAAAAAATCATATTTCATTTTCGGCACGTTTGGAGAACTTTTATTTTTGGGGTATTTTTTATTGCAAGGATAATTCCGAAAACAGACAGAAAATACTATTTTTGCTTTATTTAATCTAAATAAAAGAAAGTAAAAGGAGGGTACAAAGAGTTGTGCTTTCTAAGTTCATCCATATCATGCTCATCAAAAGGAATCCACTAACAAGGTTGATCAAGTCGTGTTAACAAACTCTTTCCGAATCGCATGAAACCGGAGAATTTTTGAATAACACTAGGTTACATCAACGGGGATATGCACGTCCCCAACAATAAGAATATCATATTTCTTCTTGACAGTAGGAAGAGGAAATTCAAAACCTCCAATAGTAATCGTTGGAATTTTTCCAATAGAATTGATACTGTGGACTTGAGGTTGTTTCCTCGGAAAGTGTACCGTATGCTCATTACCATTAACATGAAAAGTGACATTGCCTTTGTTGCAATCAATAACAGCCCTTGCAGTATTCAAAAAGGGTCTACCAAGGATAATCGACATACTGTCGTCCTCGGGAATATCAAGAATAACAAAGTCCGTTAAGATAGTAACGTTTGCAAGCACAACAGGCACATCCTCACAAAACCGACAGGTATAGCAGTTGATTTATCAGCCATTTGCAAAGATATTCCAGTAGGTGTCAACTTATTCAAATCAAGTCTACGATATAAAGAGAGAGGCATAACACTAACACCAGCTCCAAGATCACATAAAGCAGTTTTAACATAGTTTCTTTTAATGGAGCATGGTATAGTTGGTACTCCTAGATCTCCTAGTTTCTTAGGTATTCCACCTTCAAAAGTATAATTAGCAAGCATGGTGGAAATTTCAGCTTCCGGTATCTTTCTTTTATTTGTAACAATTTCTTTCATATACTTAGCATAAGGATTCATTTTAAGCATATCAGTCAAACGCATACGCAAAAAGATAGGTCTAATCATTTCAGCAAAGCACTCAAAATCCTCATCATCCTTTTTCTTGGATGGTTTAGGAGGAAAAGGCATGGGTTTCTGAACCCATGGTTCTCCTTCCTTACCGTGCTTCCTAGCAACGAAGTCTCTCTTATCATAACGTTGATTCTTTGATTGTGGGTTATCAAGGTCAACAGCAGGTTCAATCTCTACATAATTGTTATTGCTAGGTTGAGCATCAACATGAACATCATCATTAATATTATCCCTAGATTCATGTTCATTACCAGATTGTCTTTCAGCATCAGAAATAGAAATATCATTGGGATTCTCGGGTGTGTCAACAACAGGTTCACTAGAAGCTTGCAAAGTCCTATCATTTTTCTTTTTCTTCTTTTTAGAAGGACTAGGTGCATCAACATTAGTTCTCTGAGAATCTTGCTCAATTCTCTTAGGATGGCCCTTAGGATACAAAGGTTCCTGAGTCATTCTACCCCCTCTAGTCACAACTCTAACAACATTATCATTTTTCTTATTATTTAATTCATTGAGCAAATCATTTTGAGCCTTAAGCACCTGTTCTACTTGAGTGGTAACCATAGAAGCATGTTTAGTAATAAGTTTAAGTTCACCTTTAACTCTATACATATAATCACTCAAGTGTTCAATCATATAAGCATTACGTTTCAATTGTCTACCAACATAAGCATTGAAGTTTTATTGTTTTAACAATAAAATTATCAAACTCATCTAAGCATTGGCTAGCAGACTTATAACGAGGAATATCACCTTCATCAAATCTATAGAGAGAATTTACCTTTACTACCTGTGTCGGGTTATCAAGACCATGTATTTCTTCAATAGGTGGTAAATTCTTGACATCTTCAGCTTTAATACCCTTTTCTTTGATAGATTTATTTGCCTCTTGCATATCTTCAGGACTGAGAAATAGAATACCCCTTTTCTTCGGAGTTGGTTTAGGAGTTGGTTCAGGAAGTGTCCAATTATTATCATTACTCAACATATTATTCAATAGCAATTCAGCTTGATCAACAGTTCTTTCCCTGAAAACACAACCAGCACAACTATCCAGGTGGTCTCTAGAAGCATCGATTAGTCCATTATAAAAGATATCAAGTATTTCATTTTTCTTGATAGGATGATCAGGCAAAGCATTAAGTAATTGGAGAAGCCTCCCCCAAGCTTGTGGGAGACTCTCTTCTTCAATTTGCACAAAATTATATATTTCCCTTAAGGCAGCTTGTTTCTTATGAGCGGGGAAATATTTGGCAGAGAAGTAATAAATCATATCCTGGGGACTATGCACACAACCAGGATCAAGGGAATTAAACCATGTTTTAGCATCACCCTTTAATGAGAACGGAAATAACTTAAGGATATAGTAGTAACGATTTTTTCCTCATGAGTAAATAGGGTGGCTATATCATTCAATTTAGTTAGATGTGCCACAACAGTTTCAGATTCATAGCCATAAAAAGGGCCAGATTCAACCAAAGTAATCAACTCAGGATCGACAGAGAAAACATAATCCTTATCAGAAATACAGATAGGTGAAGTAGCAAAGAAAGCACCAATGTCGGTGTCAAAACCGGCGGATCTCGGGTAGGGGGTCCCGAACTGTGCGTCTAGGATCGATGGTAACAGGAGACAGGGGACACGATGTTTACCCAGGTTCGGGCCCTCTCTATGGAGGTAATACCCTACTTCCTGCTTGATTGATCTTGATGAATATGAGTGTTACAAGAGTTGATCTACCACGAGATAGTAATGGCTAAACCCTAGAATTCTAGCATGTATGACTACGGTAATGAGTATCCACCTATCCGGACTACGCTCTCCGGTTTATATAGACACCGGAGAGATCTAGGGTTACATGGAGTCGGTTACATAAGAAGGAATCTACATAGTCGGTTGCCAAGCTTGCCTTCCACGCCAAGTAGAGTCCAATCCGGACACGGGTACAGTCTTCGGTCTTCATGTCTTCATAGCCCATCAGTCCGGCCCAAAGGATAACAGGCCGGACGCTCGAGGACCCCTTAGTCCAGGACTCCCTCAGTAGCCCCTGAACCTGGCTTCAATGACGAGGAGTCCGGCGCGCAGATTTGTCGTCGGCATTGCAAGGCGGGTTCCCTCCTTCCAAACTCCATAATAGTCTTTGGATGTAGTAAGTATATCCGGACCCGTGCATATAATTGCAGAGAATACAATATTCCACGAGTCCAATTTGCTGATAACCGTTTATGACATCGTATCACGCCTGCCCGGTTACTATTTCCAACCGTTGGCTAGCACGTCGCCCCACGTCTCGGGGCGCGGTTTTACTGGCACGTCTTGTCAAGGCAGAGATCGTGTCCCCTTTATTCACGGGATTTTCATTAATGCAGGCGTGGGTAACCCAACCGTCCCCTGGGCACGACTCTCTGGGGATAGGTAAGTTTCGAGACCTAGGTGGAGACGCTCAGTATTTGGGGTCTTTATATAGGGACCCAGTCTCGTCTTTTTCCTTTTGCGCTTGTTTCTTCCTCAACCCCTGCCACCTCGAGTTCTAACCCTCGGGTTCCAATCTCCACCAGACCCAATCATGTCCAGATCTAGCTGTCCAGGCCGGTGGGTGGCTTCTTCTGTCACGGAGGAGGATATTGCAAAGCTCCGCGCGGCGAGGTATCTGACCCCAGAAATCCTTCATTGGCTTCCTGCAAAGGGGCAGGTTATTCCTACCCCCAAATCCGGCGAGGGTAGTATTTGTGTCCCACTTCCTCCATGGGTTAGGGTTCGCGCTTAACCCCTTCGTCCGGGGGCTCATGTTCTACTATGGGCTAGATTTTCACGATCTGGCCCCGGACTCTATTCTCCTCATCTCGACATTTATCGTCATGTGTGAGGCCTTCCTCCGGACTCCTCCGCATTTTGGTTTGTGGCTCAAGACCTTTGACGTGAGGCCGCAGGTGATAGAGGGGGAGCAGGCAGAGTGCGGCAGCGTCATAGTAGGCAAGTTTGCCAGCACGGTTTGGTTTGAAGGATCTTTCGCCAAGTCTTCCGACCTATGGCAGCAGGGGTGGTTTTATATCAACGAGTCGCGGGGCTCCAAGTGGGCGGCTACGCCTGCGTTCCGACCCGGCCCTCCAATTCAGCTTGCTTCATGGATCAATAAGGGATTGGACTGGGGATCCGTCAATGAAGTGCAGACTCTGCAAAGTTGCATCCGAAGCCTTACCGAGAAGGAATGTGGAAATTATATTTCAAGGAACGAGAGCAATGGCCGGACACCACCGAAGATGTTGGCCTTGACTGCAATCATCCGGACACTGCGGTAAGTATTCAATTTCCGAACACCTTCCATTCAAGCATCTCTTGACAAGATACTGAACAATCCGTCCCTATACAGGACTGGATAAAGAAAGCGGTGTTAATCTGGTGTCCGGCGCCCCTTCCCGAAGACTCTGCAACCGCCCTGCTAACGGGAATGCCGATTCCGACACCGTACCAGGTGTCTGCAGAGGGGGGCGAGAGCGGGGAGCCCAGAGGCGATACCCGCCCTGAGGATGATTTAGACGTTGTGTTCGGGGAAACCGAAACCCTTTTGACCAAGGGAAAAGGTGCAGAGGAAGCCCTCCATGGCAAAAAGAGGGCCGCTTCCGAAGATCAGGAGGGGAAGCCTTCCAAGAGAGGAAAAATGCCATTGTCGGGTGGCTTGGGCCGGGCGAGCGAGGCTGCCGTAGGGCTTTATGACAAGGACGAACCTCTGGCCAAACCGTAAGTGAAGTTGGGGCACTTTTAAACGTACCTCATTCTTTTCCTATTAGTGAAGTCATCATCCGACATATGTACATCCACGCGGGTTAACGCCCGGTGTTTCTCAATCGTCCTCCTCCTCGGGAGACCTTCTTCTGGAGATGATGGAGAGTGACACGTCTTCTCCGGCCTCCTCGCCCAACAGGGGGGTGATACCGATGTGTTGTCCCGAAGGTCTCCTCCCGATCGCCAAGTGGTGCAGGAAAGGAAGAAGGCGTTACCCGAAGGTGGTGCCTCTGTCCCTCAGGGTTCGGGAATCAAGAATGACAGCCCTGAACCATCCGGTTTATAGCCAGAGACGATTCTGGAGGCGAGTAAGCGGATTCCTTCAAAGGAATGCCGTACTTTGGTGGCGGTTTCCGAAGACCCCGGAGCGCCGGAAATGCTGATGGACATGCTGCGACAAGGGTCCATTTCAGAGGAGCACCATGCCTTGATGGTTATGGTGGTCGAAAAGGTTCTATCTGCGAAGAGCAGATTGAACGAGGCCTTCTCGAGCCTTCTAAGAGGTTTTGAGGTTTGTGATGTAGTTTTGTCAATTGAATAATATTGACATAATGCACCTGTTGTATATGCAGTAGCCCCTGAGACTTGGATTGCCTTCCGAAGGAAGCGGTCGGAGGATCAAAAAGATATGCTCAGGTACTAACGTTGATTTAACCTGGAATACAGGCTGCCTCCCCTCCTGCGGCTACCTGAAATACGAAAGTGGCCGAACTGCAGCGAAAGCTGGTTATTGCGGAAGATGACATTGCATTGATCAACAGGCGTCTTGACGACTCGCAAGGTATATATTTCGAGCATTCCTTACACCAATGTGCTTGTAATTTAGGCCTGACGCCGAAAAGAGTTTTATATGAAATGTGCATGAGTGCAGATGGTGCTGCCGCCGTTGAAGCTCTTCGGGCGGAGCTAGCCCGGGCCAAGGAGCGGGCCCGGTGTAGTGATGCGGCTGTCGAGAAGGCATCGACTGATCTAAGAGCCGAACAAGCAGCTCAGCGCCAAAATGAGGAGAAAATATCCGCACTGGCGCTTGAATTGAAGAATACTGCCAGCCGCTGTGAGTACCTTGAGAAGGAGAATAAAGCCAAAATGGCTGAACTTGATAAGGCCGTACGAGAGGCGAGTGAAGCTCGGTCTGAATCTAGGGCAGCTCGTGAAGAGATTCGGCAGGCTAAGGAGATAGCAGCCGGTAAGCCCTTTTTGCTTCAGACTAGGTTTGGCGATCCGGACTATGCTCAGCTGAACCAGGTCTGGAGTTCTCCGACTGAATTTTTGGACTTGCCGAAGAGTTCTTCCGATGCGGCGCAATTTTACCAAGCACAAGAAGGGTATACAACGGAGAAGCTTTTCTGGTCACAATTTGGCGCATCAAAGCGCCCTCTGTTGCTGAATGAACAAATGTCCCAGTGGGCCGAGCTTCATAGGATATCCGGCGACGCCATGAAGAATGTCATAATCCGGTTGTGGCCGAATGAGCCTGTTCCAAAGAGCTACTTTGGCCTGGTGCGGCGTCTTGTTGATGCGGTGCCGCATATCGATGCTGCAAAGCGGTCGGCGTGCATTGAAGGTGCACGGATGGCCTTTGCTCGAGTTAAGACGTTCTGGGGGAAGATGAAGGCCGTCGATGTTGCGGCGAAGAGTCCGCCCAAGGGTAAGGACCGTAGTGAGCCGGAGCATTAGTTTGAAGACGTCCTAGAAGCCGCCCGCCTGATAGAGGGTCAATGCTCGAAGAACTTAATGTTCGAGTGATTAGAATTGTAAAAGACAATTTTATAATTGATCTATTTTTATATTTTTGCTCAAAAGCTTGAGTTCCTCCTGTGCGGCCGTTTTAATATAATCTGAAAGTTTTCCAGTCGTCGGCTTCAGCCCCCTTGTAGGAAGTACGGGGGTGTTCGGAAAAGCATTTAATCACTCTTTATCCAACATCTTGGTCCATGAAGGAGGTGATAATGCAGCGAACCAGGCAATCGGACTATAAGGCGTTAACACTTTCACTTAGCCATAGGAGTTTTATGGTGGGACTACGACATAGCCCCTAGTATGTATGCAGCGTATAGTGCCTTACATATTTGATCTGAAAAAGATCCCTCGTGTGACACGGAGAATTGCTAAGGATTCCAAGAACTTGTCAAGTGGTTGACCAGCTCTCACCGCATCATGACAGCTAGTTTTCGGCTTTCTCTACTGAGGTGCTCATCCGGTTTAGACCAGGGCACAATCGCAGTAGTTCTCCCTTTATTAACCTAGCCGATAGAGCGGAACGTAGGGTAGCAAGCACAGGAGCCGGGCAACCCAACTATTGACCCAAGACAATGATTCGGAGCTGATGCATATAAGGCCAAACTTGCGACGCCGAAGTACGCTATAGAGTTGTTCGGACTTTTACTGGCAACTCATTTGTTCCCATACCAAGCCCGTGGCAGGGTATGCCGGGGTGCATCTGTAAAGCAGCCGTTGAGGCCGTACTCATTGTTGAAAGAGTATGAAAGATTAGTTCGGACGAGGTTTACTGGCAGCGGAGCAATATGCCAATGATAAATTTATGTATATATATATATATATATATATATATATATATAAAGAAACCACAAACCCGGCTATGCTCGGGTCGGGAACAGAGGAAAAAGGGCATAGTACAGGCTCAGAATAAAGAGTGCGGTCTACAAAAAGTTATTTTGGACCTCCTGTCGCACGTCTGCGCCGCCCGTCCTCGGGGAGGGGAGTCCTTAGCGGAAGTAGCCCCTTAGGTGAGTGTACGGATCCGAACTCCGATAGAGTCTGTTGTAGATGCTGTCCTGTTGGTCACCTATTCTTAAGAGATGATATAGAAAAATAAGAAAAACAGATAAAAACGTTACGGGAATGCTTGTAGGGTTGTCCGTATTGTGCTTCCGCCGATGCCCATGGTATCTTGAGTGCGTAGTGATGTACGCGTGGTGTAAATCTTGCCAGTATAGTAGGTGGGTGGCGGAAACCAAACTGCTATTTCCGTTCCGGGAGTGATCGAACTTCAGAGGGAAACTGTTTCTGGCCCCTGGTGTTCGGCTGGCGAGCTGCTCCGTCATCTTTATCGCTTGGTGGCCTCCTCCCCTTGTGATCGGCGTTAAGCTTGCCTGCCTGCTTGAGGACCCAATAGTTTCTGTTGGTATGATTAGCTGGCTTATCAGGGTGACCGTGAATCTCACAAGGTCGGTCCAATATCCTATCGAGGGTGGATGGTCCATCCTTGTCTGCCTTTAGTGGCTTCTTCCGTTGGCCGGGTTTTGGATTGTGAAATCCGGCGTTGACCGCTGTGTCGCGTAATCTTTCAGTATTATTGCGACTATTGTGTTTGGTTCGTCGTGGCTTACCGTTGCCGTCTCGGATTTCAGAAGTGCCCGGATTGCTGGTGTTGTTGCTTTTACGAACGAGCCAGTTGTCTTCTCCCGCACAAAAGTGAGTCATTAGAGCGGTAAGGGCTGTCATGGATTTGGCTCCTTCCTAGCCGAGGTGACGCGCTAGCCATTCATCCCGGACGCTATGTTTAAAGGCCGCGAGGGCTTCTGCGTTCGGACAGTCGACAATTTGGTTCTTGTTGACTAAGAACCTAGTCCAGAGCTCCCTGGCTGACTCGCCGGGCTCCTGGACAATGTGACTCAAGTCATCGGCATCTAGTGGCCGGACATATGTTCCTTGGAAGTTGTCTCGAAAGGCGTCTTCCAAATCTTCCCAGTTGCCAATAGAATTTTCTGGCAAACTGTTTAGCCAGTACCAAGCTAGCCCTTTGAGCTTGAGAGGTAGGTATTTAATGGCGTGAAGGTCGTCCCCGCGAGCCATGTGAATATGGAGGAGGTAATCCTCAATCCATACCCCAGGATCTGTTGTTCCATCGTATGACTCGATGTTAATGGGTTTAAACCCGTCTGGTAATTCATGCTCCATTACCTCGTCAGTGAAGCAGAGAGGGTGTGCGGCTCCTCTATGTTGGGCCACACATCAAGCACCTCCGGCGGACTCCGTTTACGGTGTTCGGACTGGGCGTGGTCGGCTCTGTTGTGTCCGAATAGGTAACCATCATCACCGGTCGGGGCATGTCCCCGCGATCTGTGTATCAATTTTGTGTGTCCTGTTCTACCCTCCAAGTCTTGTTGGATGTCGCGAGTATTCCCCCGAGCTGTTTTGTTCTTGTTTTGACGGCCGGATGGGTTGGTATGGTGCTCTGCTTGGGCTGCTGCTTTATCCGGACCGAACTGTGGTCGGCCTGCCGCATTATTCGATGGTGGTGTGGGCTCCAACGCCCTGCCATCGTATTGAGGGAGCCACCTACTCTTGGGGTGGCTTTTGTCTGGGCCGCTAAGGCCATATTCTTCAGCGACCAAGACCTCGGTCCATCTATCATTGGGAAAATCTTGGCTCGCTTGAAGCTGCAGCTGCTTCTTCCTTAGGCTCCTTGCAGTGGCTATGAGCCGGTGTTTAAAGCGCTCCTGCTCAAGAGGTTCCTTAGGCACGATAAAATCCTCGTTGCCGAGGATCTCCTCTTCCTCGGAGAGTGGGAGATAATTGCTATCCTCTGAATCTCCATATGTGGCCTGTTCATCAGGGCTATCTTGCCCGCTTTCCTGTTCCTCCTGTTTGGATCCTACCTCAACAGGGTCTTCGTTGTCCGAAGTGTTATCATCTCCGGTGCTAGTATTGTTTTCTCTTGAGCGGCGTGACTGAGAGCGGCGCCGAGGGCGCCGGTGTTCGGACTGTGTGCCGGGAGGTTTATCCTCAACTGGATCTTCCTTGTCATCGTCGAGATCATTGTTGGGTGTGTCTACCATACACACGTCGTACCATGAAGTGGCCATCCCGCGTCTAGCGGGTAGTGAGTTCTGGCCTTGCCCCTCATCGTCGTCCATACCGTCGATGTCTTCGGAGCCAGGGTCAGGCGTGTTGGTTGGGTCTTCGACAGTGGCTATGAAGTGGGTGGCAGGTGGGAAGCAAAATTCTCCATCCTCCGCCGTAAGTTCGAACCGAACATAGTTCGGCGGTGAGTCGCCTGCCAGGGATAGGCTTTTTAGTGAGTTTAGTACATCGCCCATGGGTGAGTGTTGGAAGACGTTTGCGGCGCTGAACTTGAAGATCGATAACCGATCGAGTTCGGTATCCGCGGACTCGCAGGGTTCAGAACTTGTCGCCGGAGACGAGTCCGGGGTTCCGCTGATGCAGATATCATATGAAGTAAAATCTGTGTGCGGATCCAACGCCGCGGGATCAGCAGCCTCCGCGATGGGGTTGAGCTTCCCATCTTCGGATGACTCGATCTGCTCCAGATCTAAGGCCGGAGTTGTTGCAGGAGCTATCTCCAGGATGGGGCCCGATGACAGGTTTAGGCCATGCTCATCAGGGCGAAGGGGAGCGGTGGCCGCGGTCTCGAATCCGTTGAAGATCAATTCCCCACGGATGTCTGCGATGTAATTCAAGCTTCCGAATCTGACCTGATGGCCAGGGGCGTAGCTATCGATCTGATCCAGATGGCCGAGCGAGTTGGCCCGCAGTACAAAGCCGCCGAATACGAAGATTTGTCCGGGGAGGAAGGTTCCTCCTTGGACAACGTCATTGTCGATGATTGAAGGGGCCATCAAACCTTTTGTCGACGGCACAGTGGAACTCTCAATGAAAGCACCAATGTCGGTGTCAAAACCGGCGGATCTCGGGTAGGGGGTCCCGAACTGTGCGTCTAGGATCGATGGTAACAGGAGACAGGGGACATGATGTTTACCCAGGTTCGGGCCCTCTCTATGGAGGTAATACCCTACTTCCTGCTTGGTTGATCTTGATGAATATGAGTGTTACAAGAGTTGATCTACCACGAGATCGTAATGGCTAAACCCTAGAAGTCTAGCCTGTATGACTATGGTAATGTGTATCCACCTATTCGGACTACGCTCTCCGGTTCATATAGACACCGGAGAGATCTAGGGTTACATGGAGTAGGTTACATAAGAAGGAATCTACATAGTCGGTTGCCAAGCTTGCCTTCCACGCCAAGTAGAGTCCAATCCGGACACGGGTACAGTCTTCGGTCTTCATGTCTTCACAGCCCATCAGTCCGGCCTAAAGGATAACAGGCCGGACGCCCGAGGACCCCTTAGTCCAGGACTCCCTTAGTCATATTTCATTCTAGCATTCAAAGATTTTTCTTTCAGCTTAGCTAACAATTTCTTAAGATCATATCTATCTTTGCAAGCAAAAAGTCTCTAGCAGTTTTTCATCCATAACATAACCCTCAGGTACATCAGGCAACTCGTATCTAGGGGGAGAATCTTCATCATCACTTTCATCAATATTATCAGTTTCAATAATTTCATTCTCTCTAACACTAGCAAATTGTTCATCAAGAAATTCACTTAATGGCACAGTATTATCAAGCATAGAAGTAGTTTCATCATAAGTATCATGCATAGCAGGATTGGCATCATCAATAACACGCGACATATTAGAATCAATAGCAGGAGTAGGTTTAGGTGTCGCAAGTTTACTCAAAACAGAAGGTGAATCAAGTGCAGAGCTAGATGGCAGTTCCTTACCTCCCCTCGTAGTTGAGGGATAAATCTTGGTTTTTCCGTCTTTCAAGTTCCTCATAGTGACAAACAGATATAAATCCCAAGTGACTCAAAAAAAGAGCTATGCTCCCCGGCAACAACGCCAGAAAACAGTCATGATAACCCACAAGTATAGGGGATCGCAACAGTTTTCGAGGGTAGAGTATTCAACCCAAATTTATTGATTCGACACAAGGGGAGCCAAAGAATATTCTCAAGTATTAGCAGCTGAGTTGTCAATTCAACCACACCTGGAAAACTTAATATCTGCAGCAAGGTATTTAGTAGCAAAGTAGTATGGAAGTAACGGTAACGGTGGCAAAGGTAACAATAGCAGTTTTGTAGTAATTGTAATAGTGGCAACAGAAAAGTAACTAAGCAAAGATCAATATGTGAAAAGCCCGTAGGCATTGGATCAGTGATGGATAATTATGTCGGATGCAATTCCTCATGCAACAGTTATAACATAGGGTGACACATAACTAGCTCCAGTTCATCAATGTAATGTAGGCATGTATTCCGAATATAGTGATACGTGCTTATGGAAAAGAACTTGCATGGCATCTTTTGTCCTACCCTCCCGTGGCAGCGGGGTCCTATTGGAAACTAAGGGATATTAAGGCCTCCTTTAAATAGAGTACCGAACCAAAGCATTAACACTCACTGAATACATGAACTCCTCAAACTACGATCATCACCAGGAGTGGTCCCGATTATTGTCACTTCGGGGTTACCGGATCATAACACATAGGAGGTGACTATTGACTTGCATAATAGGATCAAGAACTCACATATATTCATGAAAACATAATAGGTTCAGATCTGAAATCATGGCACTCGGGCCCTAGTGACAAGCATTAAGCATAGCAAAGTCATAGCAACATCAATCTCAGAACATAGTGGATACTAGGGATCAAACCCTAACAAAACTAACTCGATTACATGATAAATCTCATCCAACCCATCACCGTCCAGCAAGCCTACGATGGAATTACTCACACACGGCGGTGAGCATCATGAAATTGGTGATGGAGGATGGTTGATGATGACGAGGCGACGGATTCCCCTCTCCGGAGCCCCAAACGGACTCCAGATCAGTGCTACCTCTTGAGCACTGCGTTGGTTTTTCCCTTGAAGAGGAAAGGGTGACGCAGTAAAGTAGCATAAGTATTTACCTCAGTTTTTGAGAACCAAGGTATCAATCCAGTAGGAGACCACGCTCAAGTCCCTCGCACCTACACAAACAAATAAGAACCTCGCAACCAACGCGATAACGGGGTTGTCAATCCCTTCACGGTCACTTACGAGAGTGAGATCTGATAGATACGGTAAGATAATATTTTTGGTATTTTTGTGATAAAGAGTAAATAAAGATGCAAAGTAAAATAAACGGCAATAGAAATAGCTAAGTATTGGAAGATTAATATGATGGAAAATAGACCCGGGGCCATAGGTTTCACTAGTGGCTTCTCTCAAGAGCATAAGTATTACGGTGGGTGAACGAATTACTGTCGAGCAATTGATAGAATTGAGCATAGTTATGAGAATATCTAGGTATGATCATGTATATAGGCATCACGTCCACGACAAGTAGACCGAAACGATTCTACATCTACTACTATTACTCCACACATCGACCGCTATCCAGCATGCATCTAGAGTATTAAGTTCATAAGAACAGAGTAATGCTTTAAGTAAGATGACATGATGTAGAGGGATAAACTCATGCAATATGATATAAACCCCATCTTGTTATCCTCGATGGCAACAATACAATAAATGCCTTGCTGCCCCTGCTGTCATCGGGAAAGGACACCGCAAGATTGAACCCAAAGCTAAGCACTTCTCCCATTGCAAGAAAGATCAATCTAGTAGGCCAAACCAAATTGATAATTCGAAGAGACTTGCAAAGATAACCAATCATACATCAAAGAATTCAGAGGAGATTCAAATATTGTTCATAGATAAACTTGATCATAAACCCACAATTCATCGGTCTCGACAAACACACCGTAAAACAAGATTACATCGAATAGATCTCCACGAGATTCGTCGAGAACTTTGTATTGAGATCCAAAGAGAGAGAAGAAGCCATCTAGCTAATAACTATGGACCCGAAGGTCTGAGGTAAACTACTCACACATCATCGGAGTGGCTATGGTGTTGATGTAGAAGCCCTCCGTGATCAATGCCCCCTCTAGCGGAGCACCAGAAAAGGCCCCAAGATGGGATCTCACGGGTACAGAAGGTTGCGGCGGTGGAATTAGGTTTTCGTGGATGCCTCTGATGGTTTGGGGGTACGTAGGTATATATAGGAGGAAGAAGTACGTCGGTGGAGCAACGTGGGCCCCACGAGGGTGGAGGGCGCGCCCAAGGGGGTAGGCGCGCCTCCCTGCCTCGTGCTCTCCTCGTTGATTTCTTGACGTAGACTCCAAGTCCTCTGGATCACGTTTGTTCCGAAAATCACGTTCCCGAAGGTTTCATTCCGTTTGGACTCCGTTTGATATTCTTTTTCTGCGAAACTCTGAAATAGGCAAAAAAAATAGCAATTTGGGCTGGGCCTCCGGTTAATAGGTTAGTCCCAAAAATAATATAAAAGTGTATAATAAAGCCCATTAAACATCAAAAACATAATATAATATAGCATGGAACAATCAAAAATTATAGATACGTTGGAGACGTATCAAGCATCCCCAAGCTTAATTCCTGCTCGTCCTCGAGTAGGTAAATGATAAAAAAAGAATTTTTGATGTGGAATGCTACTTAGCATAATTTCAATGTAATTCTTCTTATTGTGGCACGAATGTTCAGATTCGATATGATTCAAGATAAAAGTTTGATGTTGACATAAAAACAATAATACTTCAAGCATGCTAACCAAGCAATTATGTCTTATCAAAATAACATAGCCAAAGCAAGTTATCCCTACAAAATCATATAGTCTGGCTATGCTCCATCTTCCCCACACAAAATATTCATATCATGTACCACCCCGGTTTTAGCCAAGCATTTGGTTCATACTTTTTAACGTGCTTCAGCCTTTTCAACCTTTACACAATACATGAGCGCAAGCCATGGATATAGCACTATGGTGGAATAAGGTATAATGATAGGGGTTATGTGGGAAGACAAAAAAGGAGAAAGTCTCACATCGACGAGGCTAATCAACGGGCTATGGAGATGCCCATCAATTGATGTCAATGCAAGGAGTAGGGATTGCCATGCAGCGGATGCACTAGAGCTATAAGTGTATGGAAGCTCAAACAAAAAGAAACTAAGTGGGTGTGCATCCAACTTGCTTGCTCATGAAGACCTCGGGCATTTGAGGAAGCCCATCATTGGAATATACAAGCCAAGTTCTATAATGAAATTTCCCACTAGTATATGAAAGTGACAAAATGAGAGACTCTCTATCATGAAGATCACGGTGCTACTTTGAAGCACAAGTGTGGTAAAAGGATAGTAACATTGTCCCTTCTCTCTTTTTCTCTCATTTTTTTCTTTTGGGCCTTTTTCTCTCTCTTTTTTCATGGCCTCTTTTTTTAGTCCGGAGTCTCATCCCGACTTGTGGGGGAATCATAGTCTCTATCATCCTTTCCTCACTTGGGACAATGCTCTAATAATGATGATCATCACACTTTTATTTACTTACAACTCAATACTTAGAACAAGATATGACTCTATGTGAATGCCTTCGGTGGTGTACCAGGATATGCAATGAATCAAGAGCGACATGTATGAAAGAATTATGAATGGTGGCTTTGTCACAAATACGATGTCAACTACATGATCATGCAAAGCAATATGACAATGATGGAGCGTGTCATGATAAACGAAACGGTGGAAAGTTGCATGGCAATATATCTCGGAATGGCTATGGAAATGCCATAATAGGTAGGTATGGTGGCTGTTTTGAGGAAGGTATACGGAGGTTTATGTGTGATAGAGCGTATCATATCACGGGGTTTGGATGCACCGGCGAAGTTTGCACCAACTCTCAAGGTGAGAAAGGGCAATGCATGGTACCGAAGAGGCTAGAAAATTGCGGAAAGGTAAGTGTGCGTATAATCCATGGACTCACATTAGTCATAAAGAACTCATATACTTATTGCAAAAATTTATTAGCCCTCGAAGCAAAGTACTACTACGCATGCTCCTAGGGGAAGGGTTGGTAGGAGTTAACCATCGCGCGATCCCGACCGCCACACAAAGGATGACAATCAATAAATACCTCATGCTCTGACTTTGTTACATAACAGTTCACCATACGTGCATGCTACGGGAATCACAAACTCCAACACTAGTATTTCTCAATTTCACAATTACTCAACTAGCACAACTATGATATTACCACCTTTATATCTCAAAACAATTATCAAGCATCAAATTTCTCATGATATTATAATTAAAGCAAATTGCCACGCTGTTTTAAGACTCTCAAAATAATATAAGTGAAGCATGAGAGATCAATAATTTCTATAAAAAAAAATCTACCGTCGTGCTCTAAAAGATATAATTGAAGCACTAGAGCAAAAACTATATAGCTCAAAAAATATAAGTGAAGCACATAGAGTATTCTAATAAATTCCGATTCATGCGTGTCTCTCTCAAAAGGTGTGTACATCAAGGATGACTTTGGTAAACTAAAAAGCAAAGACTCAAATCATACAAGACACTCCAAGCAAAACACATATCATGTGGTGAATAAAAATATAGCTCCAAGTAAAGTTACCGATGGAAGTAGACGAAAGAGGGGATGCCTTCCGGGGCATCCCCAAGCTTTGGCTTTTTGGTGTCCTTAGATTATCTTGGGGTGCCATGGGCATCCCCAAGCTTAGGCTCTTGCCACTCCTTGTTCCATAATCCATCAAATATTTTACCCAAAACTTGAAAACTTCACAACACAAAACTTAGCAGAAAATCTCGTGAGCTCCGTTAGTGAAAGAAAACAAAACACCACTTCAAGGTACTATATTGAACTTGTTCTTTATTTATATTGGTGTTAAACCTACTTTATTCCAACTTCTCTATGGTTTATAAACTCTTTTACTAGCCATAGATTCATCAAAATAAGCAAACAACACACGAAAAACAGAATCTGTGCTACCTCTTGAGCACTGCATTGGTTTTTCCCTTGAAAAGGAAAGGGTGATGCAGTAAAGTAGCGTAAGTATTTCCCTCAGTTTTTGAGAACCAAGGTATCAATCCAGTAGGAGACCACGCTCAAGTCCCTCGCACCTACACAAACAAATAAGAACCTCGCAACCAACGCGATAAAGGGGTTGTCAATCCCTTCACTGTCACTTACGACAGTGAGATCTGATATATATGATAAGATAATATTTTTGGTATTTTTGTGATAAAGAGTAAATAAAGATGCAAAGTAAAATAAACGGCAATAGAAATAGCTAAGTATTCGAAGATTAATATGATGGAAAATAGACCCGGGGGCCATAGGTTTCACTAGTGGCTTCTCTCAAGAGCATAAGTATTACGGTGGGTGAACGAATTACTGTCGAGCAATTGATAGAATTGAGCATAGTTATAAGAATATCTAGGTATGATCATGTATATAGGCATCACGTCCGCGACTAGTAGACCGAAACAATTCTACATCTACTACTATTACTCCACACATCGACCGCTATCCAGCATGCATCTGGAGTATTAAGTTCATAAGAACAGAGTAATGCTTTAAGTAAGATGACATGATGTAGAGGGGTAAACTCATGCAATATGATATAAACCCCATCTTGTTATCCTCGATGGCAACAATACAATACGTGCCTTGCTGCCCCTGCTGTCACTGGGAAAGGACACCGCAAGATTGAACCCAAAGCTAAGCACTTCTCCCATTGCAAGAAAGATCAATCTAGTAGGCCAAACCAAACTGATAATTCGAAGAGACTTGCAAAGATAACCAATCATACATAAAAGAATTCAGAGGAGATTCAAATATTGTTCATAGATAAACTTGATCATAAACCCACAATTCATCGGTCTCGACAAACACACCGCAAAAGAAGATTACATCGAATAGATCTCCACGGGATTCGTGGAGAACTTTGTACTGAGATCCAAAGAGAGAGAAGAAGCCATCTAGCTAATAACTATGGACCCGAAGGTCTGAGTAAACTACTCACACATCATCGGAGAGGCTATGGTGTTGATGTAGAAGCCCTCCTTGATCAATGCCCCCTCCGGCGGAGCGCCGGAAAAGGCTCCAAGATGGGATCTCACGGGTACAGAAGGTTGAGGCGGTGGAATTAGGTTTTCGTGTATGCCTTTGATGGTTTGGGGGTACGTAGGTATATATAGGAGGAAGAAGTACGTCGGTGGAGCAACATGGGCCCCACGAGGGTGGAGGGCGCGCCCCCCTGCCTCATGCTCTCCTCGTTCATTTCTTGACGTAGACTCCAAGTCCTCTGGATCACGTTTGTTCCGAAAATACGTTCCCGAAGGTTTCATTCCGTTTGGACTCCGTTTGATATTCTTTTTCTGCGAAACTCTGAAATAGGCAAAAAATTAGCAATTTGCGTTGGGCCTCCGGTTAATAGGTTAGTCCCAAAAATAATATAAAAGTGTATAATAAAGCCCATTAAACATCCAAAACAGAATATAATATAGCATGGAACAATAAAAAATTATAGATATGTTGGAGACGTATCCATCAGCCCTCCCGAGAGAGATTAGGGCTTGGCGGCGGCTCCGTATCGTAAAACGTGATGAATCCTTCTCTCTGATTTTTTCCCCGAACGTGAATATATAGAGTTGGAGTTAAGGTCGGTGGAGTCTTAGGGGGCCCACGAGGCAGGGGGCGTGCCCTCCACCCTCTTGGACAGGGTGTGGGCTCCCTGGTGTTGATTCTTTCGCCAATACTTTTTATTTATTCCAAAAATATTCTCCATGAAGTTTCAGGTCATTCCGAGAACTTTTATTTCTGCACAAAAATAACACCATGGCAATTCTGCTGAAAACATCGTCAGTCCGGTTTAGTTTCCATTCAAACCATGGAAGTTAGAGTCCAAAACAAGGGCAAAAGTGTTTGGAAAAGTAGATACGTTGGAGACGTATCAATGGATTATTTCAAGTTAATATCATGGTTAAGCTTGTTAAATTATAATAACCAGAGAAGTGGTATGACTTTGCTGATGATTATGGTTAGTGACATACTTGATGAGGTTGATCCATTTATTTCCGATAATATGTGATGCATAATGTAAGGTTGCATTTTCATGGCATATCATGACACCGGTTATTTTTACTATGAGTTAAACCTGATAATAACTCAACTTGAACATACCGTTGATCAGGTCATGGTGCCACTGAATCGAGTTTTACCCAGTGCAACCACATTTCCCTTTATGGGAAGGCCTTTATTCGGTCCATTGTCATGCCTCTGGTCGGTGCCTCCAACGAGGGAAGGTTATGGGCGTGCGTTACCCTGGCCCGGTAAGCAGACATAACCTTGTGTGGCCATTTGTTGTTATGGTACCTTGTCCCCGCTTGGGACCGTTTATGTTTTGCCACGACGGTGGCCGTTGATGCCTTTGGTAGGCACGGGGCCACCCAGGACTTAGCCGAGTGGGGAGTAAGTCGGAGTGGCCGGGAGAGGGTCATGGCAATGGGAGGGTTTCGTCGGAATGCCATTGGTCCACCCGAATGGGAGTGCGAGGCCATGGATTCCGTGGTGTGGGTAAAGTGCGCTACCTCTACAGAGTGTATTTAATCTATCAATAGACGCGTCCTCAGTTACGGACACAACTCGGAAGTAGGTCACACCATGGATCAACATTTTAAATAATCATGCACACTAATGTTAATCACATGGCACTATTGGAAAGATGATGGTTGAGAAACTATGTGGATGATGGGAACCAAAGTGTTGGTTCCGTCTGTTGTGGATGGAGACCAAAGTGTTGGTCCGTTTGTGATCCGGGAAAGATTACCGTTTGGTGACGAGGTAACCCGTTTGGTAAGCAAGTCCGAGGGACTTGAGGCACGAGATCATGTTCACTGCATCCCTAGTATGATTTTGCATTGATGATAATCTGAATAAATATCATGATAGTCTGTCATTATGTTTATGCTTGTTGTGAGCTTGCAAGTACATTCAATGCACTTACTTGGCGTGTCATGCCAGATTCCAGGAAAGTTTCGTTGGATCGGAGTGCTGACCGAGTCTAGATCGTGTCCACATCGGTGTCCCGGTGCTATGGAGTCCCGCTTCGTCGTCGTTCTGCTGCCGCGTCGTTGTCGTGATCGAGGCGCCTTTATGTTCACTAAATAATGCACATATTGTTCAGCCGCACCGTGTGTGCCACTTGGCCTCGCAACTTGATCTAATATCAAACTATGTTCCGCTAGTATCAATAAAGCGGTTGTTTTCTGTACCAAGATGTTGTGTGTTGCCAGAAGACATGATCTCTGGGCTGGCAATGCAAGGTAGACCGGTTGCTCTGAGCCGGTGTGCCACAAAGCATTGAAATGGTATAGGCTATGCGATGATATTGGATCTTGGAATTGGAATCGATTAAATTTGAATTTCACCAAAAGTTTTATCCTAGTCATCTTGTTCATCGTGATCGGAATTATATATATAACTTTTTGCCTCGTGAAGGATAAATTATCGCTCTAGCTTGGGGGAGGCTTAAGTCAATGTTATATTCATGCCCCAATCATGAGCTCTCAAGAGAAATTATTTTTCAGAATTTTATGCTCGGCTTTCTCGTAATGATCAATCCATGCTCGATATTTCTTGTGTTGGTTCCTTTATGAAGAAAACAATTGAATTCAGGTGGGATCTTTTAGAAAGAATTAAACGCAACTCTGAAGATTGGGAACTCGAGAAGGTAAAGAGTTAGGTTTTAAGCTTGAGTTTGATTGTGTAAAATCTTTTATGAATACCGATGCTTTTCACAGGTTTAGCACTAAATATGGACTTGACTCTGAGATAGTAGCCTCTTTTTGTGAATCATTTTCTACTCATGTTGAGCTCCCTAAGGAGAAGTGGTTTAAATATCACCCCCCTATTAAACAAGAAATTAAAGGACCGGTTATAGTTAAAGATGAAACTATCATTTACAATGTTGCTCTAGTAGTTCCTACTGCTTATATTGAAGAACCGCCTTCCCTGTTAGGATAAAGGAACATGCTAAAGTGTCATCAGTGGTTCAAAAAGTAATATTAAAGAACCTAAACCCTCTAAACTAATTAAAGTATAACCTAGTGTTGTTATGGTTAAAGATCTCTTGCTCGAAAATACTGATGGGCATGTTATTTACTTCTATGATGAAGGTGCTAGAATTGCCAAACCCGACAATAAAGATAAGAATAAGCTTGTTATTGGCATGCTTTTTGTCTCAGTTAAAATAGGAGATAATTGCTATCATGGTTTATGTGATTTGGGTGCTAGTGTGAGTGCTATTCCTTTTACCTTATACCAAGAAATTATGAATGATATAGCACCCGCTGAAATAGAAGACATAGATGTCACTATTAAACTTGACAATAGAGATACCATCACACCGCTTGGGATTGTTAGAGATGTTGAAGTATTGTGTGGGAAATAAAATACCCCACTGATTTTCTACTTCTTGGTTCCCCACAAGATGATTTTTGTCCCATAAGTTTTCGGTAGGCCTTTGTTGAACACTCATACGTCCATTTTGCATCATGTTTTCCTACTATTATTTATGATGTTTTTATGCATAATAATGCTTTTTGGAGTAATTCTAATGCCTTTTCTCTCATAATATGCAAGGTACACACAAAGAGGGAGAATTCCGACAGCTGGAAATCTGGACCTGGGAAAGCTACGTCAGGCCACCTATTCTGCACAACTCCAAACAAGCTGAAACTTTATGGAGATTTTTTATGGAATAAATGAGGAATATTGGAGCCAATAAGTACCAGAGGGGGCCCACCAGGTGGGCACAACCCACCTGGGCGCGCCAGGGAGCTCAGGCGCGCCCTGGTGGGTTGTGCTCTCCTCGGCCCACCTCCGATGCCCATCTTCTGGTATATAAATCATTTTGACCTAGAAAAAAAATAAGGAGAGGACTTTTGGGACGGAGCGCCGCCGTCTCGAGGAGGAACTTGGGCAGGAGCACTTTTGCCCTCTGGTGGAACGATTTAGCCGGGGGAACCCCCCCCGGAGGGGAAATCATCGTCATCATCATCACCACCAACTCTCTCATCTTGGGGAGGGCAATCTCCATCAACATCTTCAACAACACCATCTCATCTCAAACCCTAGTTAATTTCTTATGTTCAATCTTTGTACCGGAACTATAGATTGGTGCTTGTGGGCGACTAGTAGTGTTGATTACATCTTGTAGTTGATTACTATAAGGTTTGTTTGGTGGAAGATTAAATGTTCAGATCCAATATGCTATTTAATACCCCTCTGATCTTGAGCATGATTATCATTTGTGAGTAGTTACTTTTGTTCTTGAGGCCACGGGAGAAATCATGTTGCAAGTAATCATGTGAACTTGATAGGTGTTCGATATTTTGATAGTCTGTATGTTCTGATTCCCTTAGTGGTGTCATGTGAACGTCGACTACATGACACTTCACCATATTTGGGCCTAAGGGAATGCATTGTGGAGTAGTTATTAGATGATGGGTTGCGAGAGTGACAGAAACTTAAACCCTAGTTTATGCGCTATTCCGTAAGGGACCGATTGGATCCAAAAGTTTAATGCCATGGTTAGAATTTATTCTTAATACTTTTCTCATAGTTGTGGATGCTTGCGAGGGGGTTAATCATAAGTAGGAGGTTCGTTCAAGTAAGAACAGCACCTAAGCACCGGTCCACCCACATATCAAATTATCAAAGTATCGAACACGAATCGAATCAACATGATGAAAGTGACTAGATGAAATTCCCGTGTACCCTCAAGAAGGATTTGCTTATTATAAGACACCGTTTTGGCCTGTCCTCGGCCTCAAAAGGATTGGGCTATCTTGATGCACTTTTGTTACTACGATCATTACTTGCTCGTTACAAATTATCTTGCTATCAAACTACTCTGTTACTTACAATTTTAGCACTTGCAGACATTACCTTGCTGAAAACCACTTTTCATTTCCTTCTGATCCTCGTTGGATTCGACACTCTTACTTATCGAAAAGAGCTACAATTGATCCCATATACTTTTGGGTCATCAAGGCTATTTTCTGGTGCCATTGCCGGGGAGTGAAGCGCCTTTGGTAAGTGGAATTTGGTAATGAAACATTTATATAGTGTGCTGAAATTTACTGTCACTTGTTACTATGGAAAACAATCCTTTGAGGGGTTTGTTCGGGCTATCTCCACCTCGACCGGAACCACAATTAGATACCCCCTCAACCTATTGCACCTACTGAAAATATTGAATATGAAATTCCTTCGGGTATGATAGAACAACTGCTAGCTAATCCTTATGCAGGAGATGGAACCAAACATCTTGATATGCACTTGATATATGTGGAACAAATTTGTGGATTGTTTAAGCTTGCAGGTTTACCCGGAGAAGAAGTTAAGAAGAAGGTCTTCCCTTTATATTTGAAGGGAAAAGCATTGGCATGGTATAGGCTATGCGATGATATTGGATCTTGGAATTGGAATCGACTGAAATTGGAGTTCCACCAAAAAGTTTATCCCATGCACCTAGTTCATCATGATCGGAATTACATATATAATTTTTGGCCTCGTGAAGGAGAAAGTACCGCTCTAGCTTGGGGGAGGCTTAAGTCAATGTTATATTCATCCCCCAATCATGAGCTCTCAAGAGAAATTATTATCCAGAGTTTTTATGCTCGGCTTTCCCATAATGATCGATCCATGCTTATACTTCTTGTGCTGGTTCTTTTATAAAGAAGACTATTGAATTCCGGTGGGATCTTTTGGAAAGAATTGAACGCAACTCTGAAGATTGGGAACTCGATGAAGGTAAAGAGTCAGGTATTAAGCTTAAGTATGATTGTGTTAAATCTTTTATGAATATTGATGCTTTTCAAAAGTTTAGCACTAAATATGGACTTGACTCTGAGATAGTAGCCTCCATTTGTGAATCATTTGCTACTCATGTTGATCTCCCTAAAGAGAAGTGGTTTAAATATCATCCACTTATTAAAGAAGAAATTAAAGAACTGGTACTAGCTAAAGAGGAAACTATACTTTATAATGGTTATCCAGGTGTTCCTACTGCTTATATTGAGAAACCACCTTTCCCTGTTAGGATGAAGGAACATGCTAAAGTTTCAACTGTGGTCAACAAAAGTTATATTAGAACACCTAAACCTAATGAACAAATTAAAGTAGAGCCTAGTGTTGCTATGGTTAAGGCTCTCTTGGAAGAAAATATAGACGGGCATGTTATTTACTTCTGTAATGAAGCTACTAGAATTGCCAAACCCGATAAAACGGATAATCATAGACCCGTTGTTGGCATGCCCGTTCTCTCTGTTAAAATAGAGATCATTGTTATCATGGTTTATGTGACATAGGTTCTAGCGTGAGTGCTATTCCCTTTACTTTATATCAAGAAATTATGAATGACATAGCACCCGCTGAAATAGAAGAAATAGATACCACTATTAAACTTGCTAATAGAGACACCATCACACCACTTGGGATTGTTAGAGATGTTGAAGTCTTGTGTGGGAAAATAAAATACCCTACTGATTTTCTTGTTCTTGGTTCCCCACAAGATGACTTTTATCCCATTTTCTTTGGTAGACCTTTCTGGAACACCGTTAATGCTAAAATAGATTGTGAGAAACAAACTGTCGGTGTTAGTTTTGGTGATGAGTCTCATGAGTTTAATTTTTCCAAGTTTAGTAGAAAGCTTCATGAAAAAGAATTGCCTAGTAATGATGAAATAATCGGTCTTGCTTCTATTGTTGTGCCTCCTACTGATCCACTAGAACAATATCTGCTAGACCATGAAAATGATTTACATATGCATGAAAGAAATGAAATAGATAAGTTTTTGTTTGAACAACGTCCTCTGCTTAAACACAATTTGCCTATTTAAAACTCTAGGAGGTCCTCATCCACCCAAAGGTGATCCTGTGTTTGAATTAAAACAATTGCCAGACACTTCAAAATGTGCTTATCTTGATGAAAAGAAGATATATCCTGTTATTATTAGTGCTAACCTTTCAGAAGATGAAGAAGAAATATTATTGAAAGTTCAAAGGAAGCACCGAGCTGCTATTGGATATACTCTTTATGATTTAAAGGGCATTAGTCCCACTCTATGTCAGCACAAGATTAATATGGAACCTGATGCTAAACCCGTTGTTGATCACCAATGTCGGTTAAACCCGAAGATGAAAGAAGTGGTAAGAACGGAAATATTAAAACTTCCGGAAGCAGGTATAATCTATCCTATAGCTGATAGTAGATGGGTAAGTCATGTTCATTGTGTCCCTAAGAAAGGAGGTATTACTATTGTTCCTAATGATAAGAATGAACTTATTCCACAAAGAATTGTTACAGGCTATAGAATGGTAATTGATTTTAGAAAATTAAACAAAGCAACTAGAAAAGATCATTACCCTCTGCCTTTTATCGATCAAATGCTAGAAAGGTTATCTAAGCACACACATTTTTGCTTCCTTGGTGGATACTCTGTTTTTTCACAAATACCTGTTTCTCAAACTGATCAAGAAAAGATCACTTTCACTTGTCCCTTTGGAACTTATGCTTATAGATGTATGCCTTTTGGTTTATGCAATGCACCTGCTACCTTTCAAATATGTATGACTGCTATATTTTCTGACTTTTGTGAAAAGATTGTTGAGGTATTGTAACATCCCAAATTTTCAATTTGGAATGTTATACATAGATCATCATTGCATATCATGTGTTGTTGCATTTTGACAAATCCTCGTTAAATCCTAAGCAACTCAAGGACCCTCGGAGAGAGTTGGGGATTTTCTCAAATTTTCAAATTTGATTTTCAAACGAGGATTGTGGTTTTAATTATTTTTCTCTCCGGAAAAATATTTCATTTTAAATAAACGAGAGGAGAAAATATGACTTCTCCAAAACAATTGAAATACTGGAGGAAAAATGTTAAAATCATTATTTGGAATTTATTTGCAATTTTTATTGCATTAAAAATATTGCATGTTTTCAAAATATTTATTTTGGATTATAAAACTGTTCACCCTATTCTAGATTTTCTAACTAGACAGGGAAAATTTATTTCATATTTTTCTGATTTTTATTTATTTTTCTACGAATTATTTTCCGCGGAACTTATTTAAAAAAAAAACCGCCCGCGCGCCGACTGGGCCAAAGGCCCAGCCGACGGCCCGCCTCGCGCCTCTCCTCTTCCCGCACGGGATCGCCGCCGCCGGAGTCCGCCATGGACACGGGACCGCCGCCGCCTCGGGTTGCCCCTCCCCCAAGCCGTCGGACCCCCCCTCTTTATATACCCCTCCCCCCTCTCTTTCCTCACATCGCCGCCGCCGCCCGCACTCGCCGCCGCCGCCGCCGGAGTCGCGCCCGCCGCCGCCCGTTCGTCGCCGGAGCCGCCGCCCCTCGCGCCCCCCCCGAGCCCCGCACCCCGCGCCCCTCGCGCCCGAGCCGGAGCCCCACCGGAGCCCTCGCCGGAGTAGCCCGACGAGGTATGCCCGCCGCCCGTTGACTTGCCGGTTTTCGTTTTTTTAAAAACCCCCTTCGTTTAAAAAAAACCCTAGATCGGTTTTGTTTCGGTTTTATTATTTTACGAGCGTTCACCGAACCGTTCGTTTTAACGAACGTGTTCGTCGTTTTTTTTTCTGTTAACGAATGTCCGTTATTTAACCGTTCGTCCGTTTTTCTTTTTCGTCGGATTTTTCTGCGATTTTCTCAGATTCGATTTCTGATCGAATTTTCGAATCTGTCTAACTTCTCGCTCGTTTATCGGAATCAGGCGATTCAAGCGCCTAGAGTTTCGTCTCAAAATTCTCTTTCCGATTAATCTATTCAAACAAGTTTTTGCTACAGTAAAAATTGACCTAGATCCAGATTAGCAAACGAAGTTTCTTTCTTTCGCCGTTTGACTTTCGTTGCTTCTTTCGAGTTGATTCTTTTTGCAAACCGGAGTTCTTAAGTTGAACTTTCTGGTTGGATCTTTCATTCGAGTTTTACCTGTGCATTAGATGAGTACTGATTGTATGCTTGTTTGTTTGCGATAGAGTACCCGGAGTGTGCCGCTTGTTACTTCGAATCGCTAGGTTTTGCGGATCATCAGCAAGGCAAGTAACACTTTGATCATATCCCGTTCATACCCAGTTTTTATTGCATTAGATCTGTTTTCCTCAAACACTTGCATGATTAGGATCTAATTAAATTGTGGGTATTGGGAAGTAGTTGAGGTAGAACCTATTACCTGTTTTCTATTCAAACCCTTGGGAGTTACTTCTACGTTGCTTTTATTATTGCCATGCTATGCTCGTAGACGTGGATTGGGTTTGAGTGAAATTCATGACAGATGTGAGATTGTTAATTAATGGTTTACTTAAGGTGGCAACTTAAACTCACATCTGGGTGGATTGAGGTACCTGGGTATTCCAGGATTGCCTGTTTTTCTTTTGGACCGCCACCCAGGTTCAAAGGGATCATGAGATTATTCATGCTAGAAACTTCCGTGTGCAGCCGCAAGCTATTATGGGCTCTAGCATAGTTGACTAAGTTGTGTGAACTCTTACAGTGGTAGACTAGCAGATGTAGGGGAAAGTAGGTGTAACTGTCTACCCATACGTAAGGTGCAAACACTTCTGAAAGACTGTGTCTTGGTCATCCGTTACTCAAACACCATGTAGTGCGAGTAATCCAACGGAGGAGATCAAGTCTTGTGGGGAAAAGTGCACAAACCTCTGCAGAGTGTACAAACTAATCATGGTTAGCCGTGTCCCCGGTTATGGACAACTTGAGTATCTAGTACTTGGATTATCATGTGAATCTCAACACTATGTTACTTCTAATTAATTTTGTTGGGTTATTGATGACTTTTTAATTGGGATTGAGATGCTGTCAACCATCTCAATGTTTCACAACCACCATGATAGTTAAATAAAATTTATTCCTTTGAAGTAGGATAAAATTGGCTTTTCGCAAAAACTGTAACCATAGAGCTTTCCACCAGCCATATATGCATGTAGTATAGCATTGTTATTGTTCATTATTCTCTATGTGTTACATTGCCAGCATATTCTATGTGCTGACCCGTTTTCGGGCTGCAACGTTTCATGTTGCAGACTTTTCAGACGACGAGTAAGGTGCCTTAGGTCGTGGTCTTATACTCAGTGATGCCGCTGGAGTTGATGGACTCACTTATCTTCCAAGTCTCCCGCTGTTATCGTTGTTAGATGGCCTTAAGCCATGTTTATCATACTTAATCTCTTTGGAGATATTCGATGTAATAAGTGTGTGATTGCTACTCTGTTATAAATCCTCCATTTGTACTGTGCGTGTCAGCATTACTGATCCAGGGATGACACTGGTGCACAGCAGCACAGACCATTTGAGGACACGAGCACACGCTGACTGTAGGACACGAGCACTAATCTTAAGCCCTAGAAAGCTTCTCTCTTCTCATTTCTGACCCCTCTCCACTTTCTACTCTTTTAGGAATGGCAAATGCAAGGAGCAAGTTCATGCAACCAGATGAAGACACGCCGTTTGGACGACATTTGAAGGAAGTCACCAAGTACTTGAACATAGGAATACCAAGCATCACCGGAACCTACAACGCCACATTACCTGAAGAGGAGAGCTGGAAGATTCAAGTTCTTATTCCAGGAAGGACGTTTGTGCCAGTTACTGAACCCATGAGATTGGTTTTCGAAGCACCAACCTGGAGTTTAGGGAAGAGCATGGCCGCACACATCGCCATGGGACGCATCGGAGAAGTCTACCACCAGGAGCTTAAGGATACAATTTATCAGATTTGTGGACGTCGAGACGCGCAATGGGAGATGATCAAGACCAAGAAGGATGGATCAATTGCAGCTTTCATCCAGGAGCAGAACCAACATATTCGACGCCAGGAAAATCAGATGTGCACGGACAAGGAAGAACTGAAGAAGGCATTAATGAAGATCAAGGAACTCCAAGAAGAACTCAAGGCTACACGCGAAGATTATTTGGAGGAAATCAACGCACTAGTAGGGAAGATTGACGACCTGGAGAATAAGATTGGAGCATTCGTGGGAAATCCAGTGCCAAAAGCAGAAGTCGACGAATGCACTTGTCCGGATAACTACATCATCATCGACGACACCGACTCGGAACCAAGTGAAGACGAATGGATTGATGAAGCTGGAGCAGACATCATGGAGTCTTCAACGGATCAGAATTTTTAGTAGACCACCATATCAGTAGTAGTTTTCCCCCATTCAATAGTATAGTTCAAGCACTTTGTAACGCTAGTTAGATCGATTGTTTTGCCTTGTTTGAATTGATTGAGTGATATTGATTGAATTTGTCTCATGAGCATATGGGTAGTGTTTTCTCTCTAGACCTCATTCTATTCTTAACTCTCATCTTTTCTAAACCTATCAGATGCCTCCGAGACGCGACACCGGATTTGTTTTCCCGCCAGAGATCACCCAGTTGATTCAGCAACAGAATGCCCTGATGCAAGTGTTAGTTCAGAACCAAGGCAACAACAACAACAACAACCCACCGCCACCACCACCTGTTGATCACTTAGCCCGTTTCTTAAGGCTAAACCCGCCGGTGTTTTCCAGTAGCACCGAGCCGATTGTAGCAGATGATTGGCTCCGCAAAGTTGGAAGGGAGTTGACCACTGCAGGATGCACAGATGCGGAAAGAGTGCGTTTTGCCGCACATCAGCTTGATGGACCCGCAGCATCATGGTGGGAGAATTATACAGCCACGCACCCTATTGACACTGTCACATGGGACCAGTTTCAGCAAGCTTTCCGTACAGCTCATGTTTCAGCAGGAGCTATGGCTATGAAGAAGCGTGAGTTTCGCAACCTACGCCAAGGAGGACGCACCGTAGGCCAGTATGTGGAGGAATTCAGTAAGTTAGCACGTTATGCACCAGATGACGTTGCTACAGATGCTGCCAAGCAGGAGAAGTTTTTGGAAGGACTGAATGATGAACTGAGCATGCAGTTGATGGTAGCAACTTTCAACAACTACCAGGAGCTGGTAGATAGAGCTCTCATGATTGAAGGGAAGCAACAGCAGATTGAAAACCGTAAGAGGAAGTATGGACAAGGGAAGTATAACTCAGGAGCTCAGCAGAAGCCTCGATTTACCCCGAAGCCGGGAGGACAGTTTCAGCATACCCATGGAGGAGGTAGTTCGCACAACCATAATGGCTCCAAGAATGGTAATGGGAATGGAGGAAGCAACGGACAGAACCGCACCAACCCATCTACCCCAGCCAAGAGGGACCTGAGCCAAGTCACTTGTTTTAAGTGCCAGAAGAATGGACATTATGCCAATGAATGTCCTGAAGCCCAAAATGGAAATGGCAATGGAAGCTCTGGGAAGAAGCCGAACCCGTTCAACAAAGGACATGTGAACCACGTGAGCGTGGAGGAGGTTGAAGCTCAGCCTGATGCAGTAATAGGTAAGTTTTTGGTTAAGTCATTTACTGCAACTGTTCTTTTCGATACTGGTGCATCGCATTCATACATATCAAGGGGATTCGTGAATAAGTTTAAGATGTCCACCAAAGTTCTCAGAAACCCTATGTTAGTAACCTCGCCAGGAGCAGAGTATATGGCCACCCAAGGATGTTTTCAGATACCATTGGCCATTGGTAGGCATGTTTTCCCCTCAGACCTCATTGTTTTGGAATCGCAAGGTTTGGATGTGATTTTGGGAATGGATTGGCTATCGTTGTATGGAGGAAACATCGATTGTGCCAGCAAGACGATTTTGCTTACCACCCCAGAAGGAAAAAGGATCAAGTATGTATCCCGGCATATGCCGAAGAGGACTCAAGTAAATTCCTTATCAGGAGTTGTACAGGAGGAAGTACCAGTGGTGAAAGATTATCCGGATGTATTTCCAGAAGAGTTGCCAGGCATGCCACCGGATAGAGACATTGAGTTCTTGATTGAACTTTTGCCAGGCACAGGGCCAATATCTAAGAGACCGTACAGGATGCCCGCAAAGGATTTGGAGGAAATTAAGAAGCAGATCAAGGAGTTACTGGATAAAGGCTATATTCGCCCAAGTTCGTCACCTTGGGGATCACCAGTACTTCTAGTGGAGAAGAAAGATGGATCACTAAGGATGGTTGTTGATTACCGAGGATTGAATGAAGTGACCATCAAAAACAAGTACCCACTGCCGATGATCAATGATTTGTTTGACCGCCTACAAGGAGCTAAAGTATTTTCCAAGATCGATCTACGATCAGGATACCATCAGTTAAAGATTCGAGAGCAGGATATACCTAAGACGGCATTTACCACCAGATATGGATTGTATGAGTATACCGTTATGTCATTTGGACTGACTAACGCACCTGCCTATTTCATGAACCTGATGAACAAAGTGTTTATGGAGTTTTTGGATAAGTTCGTCGTGGTGTTCATTGATGATATTTTAATCTTTTCCAAGGATGAAGAAGAGCATGAGGAGCATTTGCGATTGGTACTTGAGAAGCTCAGAGAACATCAGTTATATGCCAAGTTCAGCAAATGTGAGTTTTGGTTGAAGGAAGTTGGATTCCTTGGACATGTTATTTCTGGAGAAGGAATAGCAGTAGACCCTGCCAAGGTTGACACAGTGACAAGTTGGGAATCACCCACGACAGTTGGAGAAATCCGGAGTTTTCTTGGACTTGCAGGATACTACCGGAGATTCATCGAGAATTTCTCAAGGATTGCTAAGCCCATGACTGAGCTATTGAAGAAGGACACCAAATTCAATTGGACTGAGGAATGTGAAGCTAGTTTCCAAGAGTTGAAGAAACGATTGGTTACCTCACCAGTGTTGATTCTGCCAGATCAACGCAAGGATTATGAAGTTTATTGCGACGCTTCTCGTCGAGGACTTGGAGCAGTGCTTATGCAGGAAGGAAGAGTTGTGTCATATGCTTCACGACAACTTAAACCCCATGAGAAGAATTATGCTACGCATGATTTGGAATTAGCAGCCGTGGTGCATGCATTGAAGACATGGAGACATTTTCTCATCGGAAACCATTGTGAGGTGTACACGGATCACAAGAGTTTGAAGTACATTTTCACGCAGAAGGAGTTAAATCTCAGACAGAGGAGATGGTTGGAGCTCATCAAGGATTATGATATGAGATTGCATTATCACCCTGGAAAGGCTAACGTAGTAGCAGACGCGTTGAGCCGCAAGAGTCATGTCAACACCCTCATGACAGGAGAGTTACCTCAGGAGTTAGCCGAGGACCTACGCGAGCTATGTTTGGAGATAGTCCCAAGAGGCTATTTAGCGACATTGGAGATTCAGTCTACCTTGATGGAAAGGATCAGAGAAGCTCAGAAGACAGACAAGGAGATTGAAGAGATAAAGGAGAAGATGAGCAAAGGAAAAGCCAAGGGATTTCGTGAGGATGAGCACGATACCTTATGGTTCGAGGACCGCGTATATGTGCCAAATGATCCGGAGATCAGGAAGTTGATTTTGCAAGAAGCCCATGATTCACCGTACTCGATTCACCCAGGGAATACCAAGATGTATTTGGATTTGAAGAATACTTTCTGGTGGACCGGAATGAAGAAGGATATTGCGGAGTATGTAGCAGTTTGTGATGTATGTCAGAGAGTGAAGGCAGAGCATCAGAAGCCAGCAGGATTGCTACAGCCATTGCCGATACCCGAATGGAAGTGGGATAAAATAGGCATGGATTTTATCACAGGATTACCCAGGACTCGTTCAGGCTATGACTCAATATGGGTTGTAGTCGACCGTTTGACGAAAGTGGCTCATTTCATTCCAGTGAAGACCACTTACACCAGTGCTAAGTTGGCAAAGATATACATGACCAGGATCGTATGTTTGCATGGAGTTCCGAGGACCATTGTATCAGACAGAGGAACCCAATTTACCTCGAAGTTTTGGAAGCAGTTACATGAAACGTTGGGAACCAGGCTGGAATTTAGTACAGCATTTCACCCACAGACAGATGGACAGACCGAGAGAGTCAACCAGATTTTGGAGGACATGTTGAGAGCATGTGCACTAGATTATGGATCTAGTTGGGACGACAATTTGCCATATGCGGAGTTTTCGTATAACAACAGTTATCAAACCAGTTTGAAGATGGCCCCTTTCGAAGCTTTGTACGGAAGGAGGTGTAGAACACCGTTGTTATGGGACGAAGTTGGAGACCGTCAGTTGTTTGGACCAGATTTGATTAAGGAGTCTGAACAGAAAGTGAGGTTGATTCGCGATAGGCTCAAGGTAGCCCAGTCCAGGCAGAAGAGTTATGCCGATTCTAAACGAAAGGAGACAGTTCACGAAGTCGGAGACAGAGTGTATCTTCGAGTATCACCACTTCGAGGAGTGAAGCGCTTTGGAGTTAAAGGAAAGTTAGCGCCCCGTTTTATCGGACCATACAGAGTGTTGGAACGTATGGGAGAAGTTGCTTACAAGCTGGAATTGCCCGAAGGATTGTCTGGAGTTCATGATGTATTTCACGTTTCGCAGTTGAAGAAGTGCCACGCAGAGATGGCTGAGATACCACTGAGAGATACTGTGCCACTGGAAGCGATTCAGTTGGAAAGTGATTTGACTTATGAGGAGAAACCAGTTAAGATTCTCGAGTATGCCAGCCGAGTTACCCGCAGCAAGGTTATCAAGTTTTGCAAAGTTCAGTGGAGTCACCACACGGAGGATGAAGCCACCTGGGAGCGAGAGGAAGATCTACGGAAAGACCACTCCCACCTGTTTTCTAGCCAACCCGAATCTCGAGGGCGAGATTCATCTTAAGGGGGGTAGGTTTGTAACATCCCAAATTTTCAATTTGGAATGTTATACATAGATCATCATTGCATATCATGTGTTGTTGCATTTTGACAAATCCTCGTTAAATCCTAAGCAACTCAAGGACCCTCGGAGAGAGTTGGGGATTTTCTCAAATTTCAAATTTGATTTTCAAACGAGGATTGTGGTTTTAATTATTTTTCTCTCCGGAAAAATATTTCATTTTAAATAAACGAGAGGAGAAAATATGACTTCTCCAAAACAATTGAAATACTGGAGGAAAAATATTAAAATCATTATTTGGAATTTATTTGGATTTTATTTGCAATTTTTATTGCATTAAAAATATTGCATGTTTTCAAAATATTTATTTTGGATTATAAAAATGTTCACCCTATTCTAGATTTTCTAACAAGACAGGGAAAATTTATTTCATATTTTTCTGATTTTTATTTATTTTTCTACGAATTATCTTCCGCGGAACTTATTAAAAAAAACGCCCGCGCCGACTGGGCCAAAGGCCCAGCCGACGGCCCGCCTCACGCCTCTCCTCTTCCCGCACGGGATCGCCGCCACCGGAGTCCGCCATGGACACGGGACCGCCGCCGCCTCGGGTTGCCCCTCCCCCAAGCCGCCGGACCCCCCCTCTTTATATACCCCTCCCCCCTCTCTTTCCTCACATCGCCGCCGCCGCCCGCACTCGCCGCCGCCGCCGCCGCCGGAGTCGCGCCCGCTGCCGCCCGTTCGTCGCCGGAGCCGCCGCCCCTCGCGCCCCCCCCCCGAGCCCCGCACCCCGCGCCCCTCGCGCCCGAGCCGGAGCCCCACCGGAGCCCTCGCCGGAGTAGCCCGACGAGGTATGCCCGCCGCCCGTTGACTTGCCGGTTTTCGTTTAAAAAAAACCCCTTCATTAAAAAAAAACCCTAGATCGGTTTTTTTTTTCGGTTTTATTATTTTACGAGCGTTCACCGAACCGTTCGTTTTAACGAACGCGTTCGTCGGTTTTTCTCTGTTAACGAACGTCCGTTATTTAACCGTTCGTCCGTTTTTCTTTTTCGTCGGATTTTTCTCGTTATTTTCTCAGATTCGATTTCTGATCGAATCTTCGATTCTGTTTAACTTCTCGCTCGTTTATCGGAATCAGGCGATTCAAGCGCCTAGAGTTTCGTCTCGAAATTCTCTTTCCGTTTAATCTACTCAAACAAGTTTTTGCTACAGTAAAAATTGACCTAGATCCAGATTAGCAAACGAAGTTTCTTTCTTTCGCCGTTTGACTTTCGTTGCTTCTTTCGAGTTGATTCTTTTTGCAAACCGGAGTTCTTAAGTTGAACTTTCTGGTTGGATCTTTCATTCGAGTTTTACCTGTGCATTAGATGAGTACTGATTGTATGCTTGTTTGTTTGCGATAGAGTACCCGGAGTGTGCCGCTTGTTACTTCGAATCGCTAGGTTTTGCGGATCATCAGCAAGGCAAGTAACACTTTGATCATATCCCGTTCATACCCAGTTTTTATTGCATTAGATCTGTTTTCCTCAAACACTTGCATGATTAGGATCTAATTAAATTGTGGGTATTGGGAAGTAGTTGAGGTAGAACCTATTACCTGTTTTCTATTCAAACCCTTGGGAGTTACTTCTACGTTGCTTTTATTATTGCCATGCTATGCTCGTAGACGTGGATTGGGTTTGAGTGAAATTCATGACAGATGTGAGATTGTTAATTAATGGTTTACTTAAGGTGGCAACTTAAACTCACATCTGGGTGGATTGAGGTACCTGGGTATTCCAGGATTGCCTGTTTTTCTTTTGGACCGCCACCCAGGTTCAAAGGGATCATGAGATTATTCATGCTAGAAACTTCCGTGTGCAGCCGCAAGCTATTATGGGCTCTAGCATAGTTGACTAAGTTGTGTGAACTCTTACAGTGGTAGACTAGCAGATGTAGGGGAAAGTAGGTGTAACTGTCTACCCATACGTAAGGTGCAAACACTTCTGAAAGACTGTGTCTTGGTCATCCGTTACTCAAACACCATGTAGTGCGAGTAATCCAACGGAGGAGATCAAGTCTTGTGGGGAAAAGTGCACAAACCTCTGCAGAGTGTACAAACTAATCATGGTTAGCCGTGTCCCCGGTTATGGACAACTTGAGTATCTAGTACTTGGATTATCATGTGAATCTCAACACTATGTTACTTCTAATTAATTTTGTTGGGTTATTGATGACTTTTTAATTGGGATTGAGATGCTGTCAACCATCTCAATGTTTCACAACCACCATGATAGTTAAATAAAATTTATTCCTTTGAAGTAGGATAAAATTGGCTTTTCGCAAAAACTGTAACCATAGAGCTTTCCACCAGCCATATATGCATGTAGTATAGCATTGTTATTATTCATTATTCTCTATGTGTTACATTGCCAGCATATTCTATGTGCTGACCCATTTTCGGGCTGCAACATTTCATGTTGTAGACTTTTCAGACGACGAGTAAGGTGCCTTAGGTCGTGGTCTTATACTCAGTGATGCCGCTGGAGTTGATGGACTCACTTATCTTCCAAGTCTTCCGCTGTTATCGTTGTTAGATGGCCTTAAGCCATGTTTATCATACTTAATCTCTTTGGAGATATTCGATGTAATAAGTGTGTGATTGCTACTCTGTTATAAATCCTCCATTTGTACTGTGCGTGTCAGCATTACTGATCCAGGGATGACACTGGTGCACAGCAGCACAGACCATTTGAGGTCTGGTCGCTACAGGTATTCATGGATGACTTCTCTGTTTATGGGAAGTCTTTTGATGATTGTTTAAGAAATCTTGATCGAGTTTTGCACAGATGCAAACAAACAAAGCTTGTCTTGAATTGGGAGAAGTGCCACTTTATGGTTAATGAAGGTGTTGTTTTGGGCCATAAAATTTCTGAAAGAGGTATTGAAGCGGACAAAGCTAAGGTTGATGCAATTGAGAAAATGCCATGTCCTAAAGATATCAAAGGTATTCGTAGTTCCCTAGGTCATGCTAGTTTCTATAGGAGATTTATCAAAGACTTCTCTAAAAAATTTAGGCCTCTTACAAATCTTTTGCAAAAGGATGTTCCTTTTGTTTTTGATGATGATTGTTTAGAAGCCTTCGAAACACTCATGAAAGCCTTAATTTTTGCACCTATTGTTCAACCACCTGATTGGAACCTGCCTTTTGAAATTATGTGTGATGCTAGTGATTATGTTGTTGGTGTTGTTCTAGGACAAAGAGTTGATAAGAAACTGAATGTTATTCATTATGCTAGTAAAACTCTAGACAGTGCTCAATGAAATTATGCAACTACTGAAAAAGAATTCCTAGCAGTGGTGTTTACTTTTGATAAATTTAGATCTTACATTGTTGATTCAAAAGTAATTGTTCACACTGATCATCCTGCTATAAAATATCTTATGGAAAATAAAGATGCCAAACCTAGACTTATTCGATGGGTTCTCTTGCTACAAGAATTTGATTTACATATCACTGATAGAAAAGGAGCTGAGAACCCCGTAGCTGATAACTTGTCTAGGCTTGAAAATGTGCTTGATGACCCACTAACTATTGATGATAGTTTTCCTGATGAGCGGTTAGCTATGTTTCGCATAACACTCCTTTGTATGCTGACTATGCTAATTACATTGTTGCTAAATATTTACCACCTAGCTTTACATACCAACAAAAGAAAAAAAATTCTTCTATGATTTAAGACATTACTTTTGGGATGACCCACATCTTTATAAAGGAGTTTATGGTATTATTAGACGTTGTGTACCTGAGCATGAACAGGGACAAATCCTACGAAAATGTCACTCCGAAGCTTATGGAGGGTGTCGGTGTGGAACGACACCTATGGGATCACAAGAATCCCTACTACGGTTGCCGGGGCGCAGGATTGCAAGAAGAGCAGGATCAGTAGTCAGCACAAGGATCGTTTACCCATGTTCGGGCCGCGAGGATGCGTAAAACCCTAGTCCTGCTTTGGTGGGTGTATTTCTGAGAGTTCTTGAGCTCTCGAACTAGCTGTGGTGAGCGTGCGGTTCGAAAGAGCCGAATCCTCCTCCAGTATGCCATGGGCCTCCTTTTATAGGCAAAAGGGGCTGCCACAGTGGCATACAGGAGGTGGAAAGGTGTACAGTATTGCGAGCTTATCGCTCATATTACAGGAAAAGACGCATTTAATGCGCCGCTGAGGTGTCCCCTAGCTTTATCAGGGACGGGGCGAGGCCCGTCCCGTCCGTCACCGCTCCTCCTTGCTTCGACACGCGCCCTGGCCAGCGATGCGTGCGGCGCCATGTAGGCAGGCAGGCAGCCGAGGTGGCGCGGTGGTAGGGTCTTCACGAAGATCTGCATGCCGCCACGCAGGCGCCTGCTGAGTTGGCCTGGAAGCTGCATGTTGCCACACGGGTGCCTGCCTAGCTGGTTTGGGATGGCAGCTACATGTGAACGGCGGTGGAGACTTGGCTGGTGCGGGCCTAGCAGTGGCCCTATTGGTGTCTTCGGCGAGAGCCTTGCTGGGGGGCCCGGCAAGGGTCTTGCTGTGGTCCGCTATCATCCCCCAAGGATCTTGCCGGGGGTCTTGTGGTTCCCCCCGGCAAGGATCTTGCTGAGGATTGCTGTCTTCTAATCCTCATCTGATCTTGAATATTCCTTGTCTTCACAAAGATCTGCATGCCACCACAGAGGTGCCTCCCGAGCCCTGGCCCAACGTGGTTGATGGTGTTTGGGGATGTGGGCTCAAGGGCGGCTCGCTCTGTTGGTGTGTTGGGCGTGCTGCCCCGGGAAGGGTCTTGCCGGGGCCGCTGAGGCCGCCCCAGGCAAGGGTCTTGCCAGGGGAAACGGCTCCGCCCCTCTGCTTCTTTGCGTCCTTGGTCTTGGCGTTGCTCTGGTTGTCGTGGGCTTCAGTTTTACCTTGGTTCACCTCCCCTGTTCTGCTTGGTGTGACCGTGGGCGCGGCTCCGACTGCCCATGCACAGGTAAAGGGGTACAAAGGTGTGCCCCTTCTTTTGTACACCAACAGGAGCCCCCGGGCCTGGGCCACACATAAGCGCGACACGTTGTTGGGCCAGGCCCAAAACGGTGCGCAGGTAGGCGGGGTGGTTTTTACCGCGGTAAAACTTTTCGCGCGCGGCGCTTCCCACGACCCACGTGCGGCGCGGCGTAGCATGGAGGGGTGCGTGACGTGGGCGGCATGCATGGGGCGGTTCCCGCATGCATGCGTCACATCATGGTAAAGAGGCGGCTCGCGCCTTCCCCATAAAAAGAGGGAGGCGTGGATGCACGGCTCATTTACCGCGCGGGGTCGGGTCGCGGTCTTCAAGGCATCCACACCCCATGATCACGGGGTGGGGAGAGGTCGCCTCACCCGTCCCTCGATTTTGCACGTTCGCCACACGTCCTCCATGCGCTTGGGGTGGCAAGTGGTGGAGGCGGGAAACCGGGACGTCGCTGGTTGGGGGAGCGGGTCGGTCCCGATTCCCTGCGCCTCTGGTGGCTGGATTGGCCGAGCGGGGCGGCCGAGCCCTGATCCCGCCCCTTTATTAGGAGGGGGATGGGGGGATGGCGTCCCGCACTCTTCTGTCATCTATCTCCTCTCGCTTCTGCTTCTTCCTTTCACTCGCCAGGGAGAAAGGGAATCCTGGTCCTTCGACGGTGGCGGCGAGGGTCGCCGCTCGACAGCGCGTCCCTCCTCCTCCTGAGCCCGCGGTGGTGGAGCCGGCCGCGAAGGGAAGGGGGAGGGGCGAGGCCGTGGGCAAGGCCGGGGCAGAGGTTGTAGTGCTCGGGGAAGAGGAGGACGGGGCGGCACGCCGGCTTCGCCCCCGCCGATGATGCCTTTTCCGATGGAAGGCCATGTCAGAGACCAGCCCCGCGAGTTCTTCATCAGGCTGCGCCAGTCTCCGCATCGCCGTCTTCGTCTCCCGCCCTGTTTGCTTGGGAGATGGAGCATGACCCGCCCCAATCCCTCAGATTGCACATGAGGGGATGTGGGAATGGGGGCACGCGGGTCGACGTCGACTTCCCGGCTCCTCGGGTCATGTACCTCCGTCGCGGATGGAAGACGTTCGCTCGCATCCACAGCCTGACGACGGGGCTCGTCCTCTACTTCAAATTAATGGAGGACGGCCTGCTCTCCGTCAAGGTCTTCGGAGACTTCGGGACTCGCCTGAAGTGCTGCATGGAGAGCTCCTCTGACGGAGATTCTGACGATGGAAGCTCTTCCTCGAGCGAAATTGATGAGGAGGACAGCAGGGCAGATGACGGGGACGAGTCCTATTAGGCGTCGGATGCCCCGCGCCTGGGCGGGTGCAGCAGCAGCAGCATCTGCACCTGGCCGCTCCTCTGGCAGAGTTTTGCCGGGGGTGGGGCCAGCTCCTTGAACTTCTCGGGGCCGTCTCCTTGGGCGGCTGGCGTTGGGAGGCTGCGGAAGAGGAAGAGGGCGGGCGGCAAGGCCGTCAACTCGGAGTACGCGGGCACCGACGCCTTCATCGCGTATTGCCGGTCCTGCCGCCTCGTCTTCCAGCTCCTTTCCCGGCACCGTCATCACCGGCCCACCCGTGGACGGCCACCGAGGTCTTCTCTTGGTGCTTTCTGCTGCTCGTAGCTCGCCTAGGCGCCCCTTTTGCCCTTTCGCCTCCTTGACCTGCCTCCTGAGGAGAGGGACAAGAAAGGGATCACGGGCATCTTATCTCTTTTTTAAACTTTAAGCCTTCAGGCCTTGTTAAATTTAAAGCTTGTAATCCCCCTTGTTCGTGTTTTTCATTCCGTATGGACTGTACCTATGTGGGATGCTTTTAATGAAAAGGGATGGTCGCTGGGTTTTTCGTTCGTGGGTAGACCCCGCGACAAGGAGTGAGTCCTTGTTACAATTTAAGATAAACGTTTTCACCCGGCAACAGGCCTTGCCGGCCCCCCACTTCGCTCGACCATTCTCGCGCCCTTGGCAGAGGCAGGGATGAAGCGGGCCTAGGCTCCTCGTTCTACTTCCTTGCCACAACGACTACAAGCAAATCCGGGCCCAGGAGATAATCCTCGGGTATAGAAAAGGGGAGCACGGTGGCCTAGAAATAAAATGAGGTTTCACATATCCCAGTTCCGTTCCGAAATGCATGATAGAGGATGAAAGACTTATCTGGATCTGCAGCCCCCGGCAACCTTGTCTTGCCGCGGTTGGATCCTCGTGCTTGCAGCCCCCGGCAACTCTGGTTTTGCCGGGGTCGGGATGCCGGTCCGTTTCCTTTCTTCCAAGTCGCTCAGCAGAAGTGCTCATGTGCCCTGCGAACCAAAGGAGGACAAAAAAGAAACAGATAGATGCGCACTCGACCTCTAGGTTAGGGGTTAGTCGCTGCTAAGCGCTGTCAACCCTAACCAAGGAAGAGACTCGACCTAGCATGCATGCTATAACTTAGGGCTCCAGCGCTTCATTTATTTATGCTCAGGGTCTGCGCCTGGCTTTGTACGAAGGGTTACATGCCTTGCCGGCAAAGCTTGTACAAAAGGTGGCTTGCCGGGAGGCCCGGCAAGCCGCGCCTTATGGGTAAAACTTGCGAAGATGCTCGATGTTCCAGGAGTTGCTCACTGGGACAACATCTTCGGTCTCCAGGCGGACTGCGCCGGGCCTGGTGACTCACATTACCCGGTAAGGGCCTTCCCACTTTGGCGTCAACTTGTTGGAATTCTTGGCCGACTGAACGCGCCGAAGAACAAGGTCGCCTTCCTCAAAGCTTCGGGCATGAACCTTGCGGCTATGGTAGCGGCGCAAGGCTTGCTGGTAGCGTGCCGCTCTCACAGCCGCCCGAAGACGATCTTCCTCAAGGAGCGTCGCGTCATCTTGGCGCAACTGCTCTTGCTCAAGCTCATCATAAGCGAGCACTCGAGGTGACCCGTATATGAGTTCCGTGGGGAGAACTGCTTCTGCCCTGTATACCAGGGCAAAAGGTGTCTGGCTGGTGGCTCGATTTGGCGTCGTGGTGATCGACCAAAGAACCGCTGGCAACATCAATCCAGCGCCTTCCACTCTTGCGCAGCTTGTCAAAGGTCTTCGTTCTCAGGCCTCGCAACACTTCAGCATTTGCCCTCTCCGCTTGGCCGTTGCTCCGTGGGTGTGCCACAGAAGCAAAACAGACCTTGCTACCGAGGTCTTGAATGTATTGCATGAAGGTGTGGCTTGTGAACTGCGTGCCGTTGTCGGTGATGACTCTGTTTGGCACACAAAAATGGCAGACCAGTCCCTTAAAGAACTTGACGGCTGACTGAGCAATCACCTTTCTCACTGCTTCCACTTCCGGCCACTTTGTGAACTTGTCGATTGCAACGTACAAGTACTCAAAGCCCCCGACAGCCCGGGGGAAAGGGCCTAGCATATCGAGCCCCCAGACCGAGAATGGCCAGGAGAGAGGGATTGTTTGAAGGGCTTGAGCTGGTTGATGAAGCTTCTTTGAATGGAACTGACACGCTTCACACTTGGTTACTAGTGCCGTCGCATCCTGGAGGGCGGTGGGCCAGAAGAAACCTTGCCGGAACGCCTTTCCGGCAAGGGCCCTCGACCCTATGTGGGAGCCACATATGCCTCCATGTATCTCTGCCAACAGCTCCAGTCCTTACTCCCGGGGGATGCACTTCAGTTTCACACCGTTCGGCCTTCTCCTGTACAGGACGTCATCGATGAACTGGTAGAGGGCGGATCGACGAGCTACTTTCTCCGCTTCTTCCTGCTCCTCAGGAAGCTCCCCAGTTTGGAGGAATTGGATGGTATGCTACGCCCATGCCAGAGCCTGGGGCTCGACAGCAAGGACCAAAGGCATCTCTTCCGCCATGGGAGCGGTTGTCTCTACGGCTAGGGCTTGATGCCCTGCCGGAGCCAGTTGCTCTTGGGCAAGCCCAGCGTCCGCGGCAGCACCCTTGCCGGCAGCCCCGGGGGGCTCGGTAGGAAAGTACTTGCCGGGACCTGACTTCCTCTACTTGTTCTGCCCCGTTGATGGCTCGACAGATGGTTGAGTTAACCGGAGCAAAAAGGTACCTGGTTCCACAGGTAGCTTGAATGCAGCACGCTTTGACAGGTAATCGGCGAGTCGTTCTCCATTAGGGGGACGTGCTCCGCTTGGATACCGTCAAAGCGTTCCTCCAGCTTCCTCACCTCATCTACGTAGGCCTCCATCAATGGGCTCTGGTAATCCTTGTTGACCTGCCTAACAACAAGCTGCGAGTCACCCCTGATGATGAGCTTCTTAACCCTGAGGTCTGCCGCGATCCTGAGACCGGCGAGCAATCCCTCGTACTCAGCAGTGTTGTTGGTAGACATCTCCCTAGGGAAGTGCATCTGGATCACGTACTTGAGGTGCTCTCTGGTGGGCGCGACGATCGTGGCCCTTGGTGTGGTGGATCTTGCAGTATTGCTTGCCGGAGCTTCCTGGCTTGTCGGTAGCCGCCAAGGCCAGGCAGGCGGCACACCCGGCAACCTCCTTGCCAGGGGCGTCTGCCTTGACCTTCTTGGTAGCGCCGATGTCGTCAGATCCTTCAACGGAAAGTACGGCCTTGCCTTTGCGTTTCCTGTTGCGACGCCGGCCCTTCTTCGTCGGGGTGGCGGCGTCTTCGTCGGTAGAGTCGGTTTCCGCATCGGCGTCTTCGCCGGGGTACTTCCTTCCCTCTTCCGCCCGGGCGCATTTATCGGCCAGAACGTAGAGCTCGGCCACATCCTTAACCTTGGTCGTCGCCAGCTCTTCGCGCATCTTGCGATTGCGCACGTTCTGGTGGAACGCGCTGATCACAGCGGCGGGATGAACGTCAGGGATGTTGTACTTCACCCGATTGAACCTCTGGATGTACTTGCGCAGGGTTTCCCCTTCCTTCTGGGGGATGATATGCAGATCACTGGCCTGGCCATGAGCTTGGTGGCCTCCTGTGAAGGCGCCAACGAACTCATGGCACAGATCTGACCAAGAAGAAATGGAATCCGCCAGCAAGTGCATCAACCAAGACATAACATTAGGCTTCAGTGCCAGCGGGGAATAGTTGGCAAGCACCTTGTCGTCGCGGGCTCGAGCAGCCTGCATCGTGATGGTGTAGATGCCGAGGAACTCGGACGGATGGGTCTTGCCAGTGTACTTCTCGCCGACGTCGGGCTTGAACATGCGGTGGGACGGCCACTGGAACTGCCGCAGCTCACGGGTGAAGGCCGGGCAGCCCACCTCATAAGGTAGGCCGCCGGAGCCCCCGGCGCTGGGTGGTCCATAGCGGGTCCCGCCCGCTTGTCCGACTGGCGGCGCGTTTCACGCCGGCGCTTGACGGTAGTCCAAGCGTCTTCGTGAGCTCGTTCCCGAAGAACCTGGCGCTGGTCGCGGAGGGTCCGCGGGTCGGACGACGCTATGGAGATGTTATCACAAGCGTCGTCACGACGGGCCGACGCCCGCGGCGGCTGGTGAGGAGGAGGAGAGTGCACCGTGGCCGCAGCTCCCACGGTCCTCCCAGCGCCAGCATGTAGTGGCTCAGTGGAGCGCCGACCCGAGGGCCCCGCCGGCCGCAGATCGTCTTTGTTGGCGATGGCGACGAGGCTTCGGATGGTGGCCCTCCACTCGTCGAGCTTCTCCGCAGCAGGGGGAAGTCGAGGAGTAGCTGCTTGCGCGCCAAAGCTTCTGCTGGCGTGGGCGGCAGCGACAGCTGCGTGGATCGCGGCGCGCTTCGACTTCTAACCACGTTAGAAGGAGCTCCGTTACGATCCAGCGGCTGCGTGCCATTTTCGCCAGCACTTCGGCGGGCATGCTGAACTCCTTCATCCCATGGACGACGCACAAGGCTCTTCCGACGGCGGTGTCCAGGGTCACCGGCGTGGTGACACTGCTCGGCGCACACACCATGGGAAGAGCACGCAATGGTCGCTGGTGTGTGCATCTTGGAGGTCGCTGCGCCACCCGGAGGTGGCACAACGACACCCCTGGAGGGCCCTGCGCCGCCTGCGGGGGCCCCAGCTCCGTCTTTGGATCTGGCGATGTGCGGCCGGTCGTCTGGCGCGCGAACGACGCCGCTGGCCAGGCTCTGACTGCCAGGGTGATGCTGGTGCTCGCGAACCGCGGCCCGGGTCCTGTCCGCGACCGGTCCACTGCTCGTCCGCACCGGCACGGGCCGTTCGGCTCCCAACGAGCCGATCGTCGTGGCCGTCTTCTTCTTGGGAGCCATGGCGATGAAGAGCTACTAGGCTAACTACTAGACCAGATTCTCACAATTGCGCCCCCTACCTGGCGCGCCAAAGATGTCGGTGTGGAACGACACCTATGGGATCACAAGAATCCCTACTACGGTTGTCGGGGCGCAGGGTTGCAAGAAGAGCAGGATCATTAGTCAGCACAAGGATCGTTTACCCAGGTTCGGGTTGCGAGGATGCGTAAAACCCTAGTCCTGCTTTGGTGGGTGTATTTCTGAGAGTTCTTGAGCTCTCGAACTAGCTGTGGTGAGTGTGCGGTTCGAAAGAGCCGAATCCTCCTCCAGTATGGCATGGGCCTCCTTTTATAGGCGAAAGGGGCTGCCACAGTGGCATACAAGAGGTGGAAAAGGTGTACAGTATTGCGAGCTTATCACTCGTATTACAGGACAAGACGCATTTAATGCGCCGCTGAGGTGTCCCCTAGCTTTATCGGGGACGGGGGCGAGGCCCGTCCCGTCCGTCACTGCTCCTCCTCGCTTCGACACGCGCCCTGGCCAGCGATGCGTGCGGCGCCATGTAGGCAGGCAGGCAGCTGAGGTGGCGCGGTGGTAGGGTCTTCATGAAGATCTGCATGCCGCCACGCAGGCGCCTGCTGAGTTGGCCTGGAAGCTGCATGTTGCCACACAGGTGCCTGCCCAGCTGGTTTGGGCTGGCAGCTGCATGCGAACAGTGGTGGAGACTTGGCTGGTGCGGGCCTGGCAGTGGCCCTGTTGGCGTCTTCGGCGAGAGCCTTGCCGGGGGGCCCGGCAAGGGTCTTGCCGTGGTGCGCTGTCGTCCCCGGCAAGGATCTTGCCGGGGTCTTGTGGTTCCCCCCGGCATGGATCTTGCTGAGGATTGCTATCTTCTAATCCTCATCTGATCTTGAATATTCCTTGTCTTCACAAAGATCTGCATGCCACCATAGAGGTGCCTCCCGAGCCCTGGCCCAACGTGGTTGATGGTGTTTGCGGATGTGGGCTCAAGGGCGGCTCGCTCTGTTGGTGTTTTGGGCGTGCTGCCCCGGCAAGGGCCTTGCCGGGGCCACTGAGGCCGCCGCCGGCAAGGGTCTTGCCGGGGGAAACTGCTCCGCCCCTCTGCTTCTTTGCGTCCTTGGTCTTGGCGTTGCTCTGGTTGTCGTGGGCTTCGGTTTTACCTTGGTTCACCTCCCCTGTTCTGCTTGGTGTGACCGTGGGCGCGGCTCCAACTGCTCGTGCACAGGTAAAGGGGTACAAAGGTGCGCCCCTTTTTTTGTACACCGACGGAGGGCATCATGCTGGAGACGGAACTGCTCACAAGGTATTCCAATCTGGTTTCTATTGGCCTACTCTCTTCAAGGATGCCCGTAAGTTCGTGTTATCTTGTGATGAATGTCAAAGAATAGGTAATATCGGTAAGCGCCAAGAAATGCCTATGAATTATTCACTTGTTGTCGAACCATTTGATGTTTGAGGATTTGATTACATGGGACCTTTTCGTTCCTCTAATGGGTATACACATATTTTGGTTGCTGTTGATTATGTTACTAAATGGGTAGAAGCTATTCCAACCAGTAATGCTGATCACAACACCTCTATTAAAATGCTTAAGGAAGTTATTTTCCCAAGGTTTGGAGTCCCTAGATATTTAATGTCTGATGGTGGTTCACACTTTATTCATGGTGCTTTCCGTAAAATGCTTGCCAAGTATGATGTTAACCATAGAATTGCATCACCTTATCATCCTCAGTCTAGTGGTCAAGTTAAACTTAGCAATAGAGAAATAAAATTAATTTTGCAAAAGACTGTTAATAGGTCCCGGAAGAATCTGTCTAAGAAGTTAGATGATGCACTTTGGGCATATAGAACAACATACAAAATCCTATGGGTATGTCTCCTTATAAAATGGTTTATGGAAAAGCTTGTCATTTGCCTCCTGAGTTAGAACATAAAGGATATTGGGCAATCAAGCTTATGAAATGGTTTATGGAAAAGCTTGTCATTTGCCAGTGAAAAGAGATTATTTGATATTATCTCATTAGATGAATGGAGAATCCAAGCTTATGAAAATGCCAACTTATTTAAAGAAAAAGTTAAAAGATGGCATGATAAAAGAAGCCAAAAGCGTGAGTTCAAAGTTGGAGAATATGTTCTTTTGTACAACTCTCATTTTAGATTCTTTGCAGGGAAACTCCTCTCCAAATGGGAAGGACCCTATGTTATCGAGGAGGTTTATCGGTCTGGACCTATCAAAATAAATAATGCCGAAGGTACTAACCCGAAGGTTGTTAATGGGCAATCACTACAGGAATCAGCTACTTTGTCGTCTGCCACGGCAGACGGCAAAGGCAAGGATGGCGGACGACAAAAGCCTTTGCCGTCTGCCGCGGACGGCAAAAGGCTCCGGCAAAGTAGGCATCGGCAAAGAGCTTCTTTGCCGTCTGCTTTTTGAAGCGGACGGCAAAGGGGCCTTTGCCATCAGCGGCGGACGGCGAAGATGCCCTCCCTTTGCCGTCTGCCAAATGCAATCTTTGCCGTCAGCCTCGTAAAATCACGGACGACAAAGAACTTAGTAAATATTAAAAAAAACATTCGGTGAGCAGCCTGTCCGGCGTCCTGCGTTTGGCGTGTCCGGTGCCCGGCGAGCAGTACTCCAACAATACAAACCGACGAGAGGAATGAACGGACGACGATAAACACTACAGTACCATCAACACTTGCTCCAAGAATCGACGAATGAATTTCACAATACATTACCCACAAACACTACAGTACACACGAACAAATTACAAGAGATTTGATTTAACGAGGAGCTCCAATCCGCCCGCGGCTGCGCTGGAGCTCACCATGCTCATCCGTGCGCTGGATCCGGTTGTGACCCCGCCCTTCGATGAGGGCCAGCACCCAGCACCCTTGGTTGCAGGCAGAGCTGCCGCAGGCCGCCACTGCTCGAGGTGGGAGGTGGTGCGGCGTCGAGGTATCGGGCCTGCAGGAGCAAATGGGGACCGGGCCAGGCACGGCGGCGTCGAGGGCGAAGAGAGAAGGGGCCGGCCCCGGCGGGCGAGGTGGTGGCTGGAAGGGGCAATGGGGGCCGGGGCCGGCGGGGGCAAAAGGGGACGAGGCCGGGCACGGCGGCGTCGGGGGCGAAGAGAGAAGGGGCCTGCGCCGGCGGGCGAGGTGGTGGCTGGAAGGGGGCGATGGGGGCCGGGGCCGGCGGCGGCAAACGGGGACGGGGCCGGGCACGGCGGCGTCGGGGGAGAAGAGAGAAGGGGCCGTGCCGGCGGGCAAGGTGGTGGCAAGAAGGGGGCGACGGGAGCCGGGGAAGGCGGCCGGCTGGGGCGACGAGAGTCGGGGAGCAGAGGCGTACGAGAGAGAAGGGAGACAGATCGTGGTGGAGGTGGCTCTCAGGAGGATAAGGGAGAGAGAGAGAGTGGGTGGTGGGGGCGTGGGATGGGCCGCATCAGTTTTGCGTTGTGGAGATGCATGTGTGGAGCAGATCATGCCATGTCACCGATCCGTGTGATCAATCCGCGTGGTGTGCTTTCTCTTTGCCGTCCGCTGGCGGACGACAAAGAATTTTTGCCGTCCGCCAGCTGACGGCAAAGAAACTGGCCATTAGGTTGTCCTCATAAGCCCGCCACCCACCCTCTTTGCCGTCAGCTACAAAGCTTCTTTGCCGTCCGCTAGCAGATGACAAAGATACGGCTGATGGCAAACAATATCTTTGCCGTCCGCTGCCTCTTTGCCGTCCGCTTTCTGGTGGCTGATGGCAAAGCCTTCCTTTGCCGTCCGCTGGCTGACGGCAAAGAGTCGGCAGACGGCAAATCTGCTGATTCCCATAGTGAATGAATAACATTATATCTAAGGTACGCCCATTAATGTTGAAAGTAATATTATCCAAACTATGACACCGGAAGAACACATAAAAGAGTCCTTCCGGAACACTCCTGAATTGTGAAAAAAAGGAGGTACGTGATACGGTAAGTAAACGGACTCCGAAAAATCCGCAAAAATATTTTTTGTCAATTTTGGAATATAAGAAAAAATAGGAAACTAAGAAACTACCGGGAAAGTGACCGTGGTGGGAACAAGACACCAGGGCGTGCCTGGCTTGCCAGGCGCGCCCAGGTGGGTACAACCCACCTTGGGTACCTTCCGGACTCCATTTTTCTACCGTTTGCTTGTCTCCCAAGATAAAAAATCTTTATATAGCCCCCGAACCTATTGACCACCGTATCGCGGAGAATTGTTCTGTTTTCTTCTCTTGTTGTTTCTCTAATAGATCTGAAAATATGTCATCCCAAGACTCTGAGGGTGAGAGCTATGTTGCTGATTTTACCGTAAACTCCAAGTCTTATGGGGATGTGGAGCATTATGGCTGGACTTCGGAGGAAGAGGAAGACTATTATCCTAGGGAGAAGGAGGAGACGAGCTCTGACGAGGACGAAGCCCCATTGCCTCAACCTGGGGACATGCATGTGGAATTCAAGAAATCAAATCTCCCCAACAAAGCAAAGAGACATAAGGTTCAATTTATACCCGTCTGCCTTTTGCAGGAAAATAAGCAAGATTTATGCAAAAAGGTACTAGAGCTTGAGCAGGAGATCAGTGAATTGAAGGAGGAAAATTCCATCCTCAAGCGTAAGCTGAGGAAGATTGACAAACCCTCTACTTCATCACCACCACCTTCTTCTTCATCACCAAAAGAAAATTGAGTATCGGGTATGGGTACTCCCCTTGGCCTCCCTCAAGCTTGGGGGAGGTGCCCCGGTATCGTATCACCCCCACTATCTTTTGCCTTGACTTATTTTAGTTTGATCTTTTGCTTTAGATGAATAGAAGTTTAGCTTGATCCTTTCTTTTCGAGAGTTTGCTTAGTGATCTATCCTTGTAATCGTGTGCAAGATATATAACAGAGTTTAGTTTGAGTTTTTGCTTTCTTTACTTTCATGTTGCAATAAAAAGAAAGGAAATAAATGAAAAATATCATATGCTAATCTTATGGTAGGTGATGACACCACATAAGGAAAAGTATAAGTAGACAATTTTATTAGAGATTGACAAACATAGCATTGGTCAATGATCCAATTCATGAAAGAATTAATAAGGGAAGAGAAGATTCACATATAAATACACTATCCTGGAAATCTTTTGTGATTGTGAGCCCCAATCAAAACTATTGGTGTGACCCGCGCATTTGCGCGGCTAGATTTTTCATTTATTTCATGTATTTTTCTTTTACGTTTAGTTCTTGGTGTACTGTTAGAGAAAAAAATCATACTATAGAACTAAGGGTGCTAAATAACATCAAGCATAGTTGGTCTGATACTCCCTCCATATCATAAATAAGAGACACTTCAGATATTCCTGATGTCGAAGTATTAAAACTCTAATCATTAATTTCATTTTAATTACTAGATCTGGTGGACATCTATATATAGATGTGTCTTAGAAATTTTTGTAGAATCTTAAAATTTTATAAGCTTATACAAATGTTTTAATATAAGTTAATGGGCAAAGTTACATCTTGAAGACCATGCCAATGTCTAGAACGCCATTTTCATGTGATATGGAGTGCGCTATTGGATCTCTGTTTTATTCCTAGGTGAACTGCTACTAATTTAAATTTATTTCTAGGTGATTATATCTTGGCTAATTATTCTATTAAGTAAAGTATGTTATTGGCAATATTTTATGTGGGCAGCAGATAGTGTATGATCCATGGATTGCTATGCAAAATTCTAGATGTCTATATTTCCACCAATTTTCAAATGCCTTCTTCTCAAAAAATAAATCAAAAATATTGATGATCCTTAGATCTTGTGTTCTCTTTTTTGTCAAACCATCAATATCATTTGTTTCTGGTAACATAAGTTTCTTTTCTTCGCCATGTCTGCAGATGTTTTCACATCTGATCCAATTATCTATAAGAAAGATACTAAAGTATCTCTTGCACATTCTCATTCGAGTTCTGTCTAAGCATTCCCATATTGTTTTGCATTGTCTTAAACTAATTTGAGCACAGTTACATGACTCATTTCTTCGAACCCTACTGCTTAAGTGATAACATCTTTTGGTGTGTTTTCTTCATAAAATATGTCCAATCGAGCAATAACATACTTGCATAGCCATATCATTATTATTACCCCGCATCATGCATGTCATGTATGGGATTCTAGCACATGCAGATGCTATCTGGTTCTTTCCTATCTACCACTTCTCTACCGTTGCGAACGGCAAGAGCTTCTTGAGTGATCTCTAGGTCATGCATCTCTACCCCCACCTCTAATATGTGCCATCGATCAAGCTTTTTTTGTACTACCGAATATATACATGTTGATAACTTTAGATAGAATTACATGTTTATTTTTATCATTATTCCACAATTACACACATGGTGATTTCAAAATTTGGCCCTTTTCTGCCAGTTTTAAACCCAAGATATACATATTGATACCTTCCAGGAAAATTGTTTTTTATTTTTATTCAAATTCAGAAAATAATAATATCAACTTTTGGATATGTGTTCACCAATGTTCCTTAGTTCTTATAATGGTTTTGTCTATATTTAGAGATGTACTATTAATAAAATTTTAATTTCCATTACAAAGCAATTCAAAATTTAACCTTTTTTTACCATACCATGTGTAGAAATCAAATTAGTAATATCACTTAAAAAAGTATAACTTAAATATGGTTGTATTATTTTTGATTCCTAGTTTAACAGAATTTGTTGAGTAAGACTTATGGCTCAAACGCTGATAAATTTTATGCGGCTACATTTAGTTTATAATACACATCACTCGTTTAATTTTGTTTGGTATTATTTCTGGTTCCAGTTTAACCAAATGTGATGCCCCCGATTCAATCGTACACTAATCATACATGCAAATGTGTACGATCAAGATCAGGGACTCACGGGAAGATATCACAACACAACTCTAGACCCAAATTGAAATAATACAAGCTTTATATTACAAGCCAGGGGCCTCGAGGGCTCGAATACATAAGCTCGAATACACAAGAGTCAGCGGAAGCAACAATATGTGAGTACAGACATGAGTTAAACAAGTTTGCCTTAAGAAGGCTAGCACAAAAGCAACATCGATCGAAAAGGCAAGGCCTCCTTCCTGGGAGCCTCCTAACTACTCCTGGTCATTGGTGGCCTCCATGTAGTAGTAAGTACCATCGTGGTAGTAGTAGTCGTCGTCGTCGACGGTGGCGTCTGGCTCCTGGGCTCCACCATCTAGTTGCAGCATCCAGGAAGAAAGGAAAGAGGTGGAAAAAGGGGAGCAAAGCAACCGTGAGTACTCATCCAAAGTAGTCGCAAGCAAGGATCTACACTACATATGCATTGGTATCATTGCAATGGGTAGTATCTGTGGACTGAACTGTAGAATGCCAGAATAGAGGGGAGAGCCTAGTCCTATCGAAGACTACCATCTTCAGCATCTTCAGTGGTCTTGCAGCATTAGAAGAGTATAGATCAACATAATGTAAAGTAGTAGTAATGTTATCAACCTCGCCCAGAGATTCTTCCTCGACTCCCTGCGAGAAAGCAATCCCAGAGCCATACTATCCATTACTCATCTCAAGTATCTAGTTCTAGTTGTATCGATCGGGATACAACTCTAAGTGTCCGTTACCATAGGACAGGCTATCAATAGATGTTTTCTTCCTTGCAGGAGTGCACCAACTTACCCACCACGCTCGCTTAACTCTGGCCGGACACACTTTACTGGGTCATGCCCGGCCTCGGCCAAACAATATGCTGCAACCCGACCTAGGCTTAATAGAGAGGTCAGCACGTCGGATAAACCTATGCCCGCAGGGGTCATGGGCCATTGCCCCGGGAACTCCTGCGCGTTGCGAGGGCGGCCGGTGAGCAGACCTAGCTACCTCCTTAAAAAGGTAGGTGCTTATGCAGTACAACCCGGTGCGCGCTGCTCAGTCGCTAACGTCCATTAAGCTTCGGCTGATGCATACGACGTAGAACGCCCATACTATGCCCACGTGATGGTTAGTACTATCAGGCCAGAGGCCCCTCGGATCAAATATCCAAATCGTAGTGGATTAGCAGCACGCGGTAACGAGCAGAGAATCACGATCGATGTGACCCCGTCGTCTCGTCTCGAGGACTTGCGGCAAGGGCTAAGAATGCCCGACCACGCCTCGTAATTATCTCGTGGGCACCTTCCAGGTCAACCCGACTCCACATCACTCGCAATTAAGCTCGCGCGGGTACCCCTCAGGGCCGACCCATCTTTAGTAACATGGTTCAGTGTAAAGTCATAGTAACCATAGTAACTGTGTGTCTAAAGCCAAGGGGAACCTTGAGGAACCACCCTCGATGGATTCCACTCGATGTAATCATCTAGTGAATGTAAGAGGAACCACCCTCGAGGTTCACACTTGAGGGGTTGCACGACAGAGTCGTATCAGAAGTGGTTAAGGCAGAATCACCCTCGATGACCACGACCGAATAGCTACACTACAGGGTTAACATTAGAAGTGCTGATGAGGTCTCACCCTCGGCACTCGATAGTAACCCAGTAGTGTCGAGCAACTAAGGGAAAGTGATGTGCGGTGCCGGGGCTTGGTCTTCGATCCCGTTGATCAGGTCTTCGATGATGAAGCAGGGGCAACAAGGACAAGGTGGGGGTCACTGATGAATCACTAACCAACCTATACTAAGCAGTTTAGGATAAGCAGGTAAGGTACAATAGCAAATACAAAAGCAGGCTATGCATCAGAATAGGAGCAAACAATTACAGTAGCCAAATCTAATGCAAGCATGAGAGAATGGAATGGGCGATATCGGGATGATCAAAGGGGTGGCTTGCCTGGAAGCTCCGCTGAAAGGGAAGAAGGGTCGTCGTCGACGTAGTCGATCACAGGGGCAGCATCAGTCTCGAGGTCTACCGGAGAGAAGAGGGGGAAGAAACAGTAAATACAGAGCAAACAAGATGCAACACTAAGCATGACATGACGATATGCAGAACTAGGGTCGACCTAACAAAGTGCTGCACGATAGGTGAAGGGGGGATTTAACCGGGAATGTTTTCCCGGTTCCGGACCTGTGTCAGACAGATGACCGGAGGGGGAATGTTCCATGTTCAGCTACTTAGAGGCATCTAACGGGTAAACGGACAATGTATTCGGATTCGTCGTGTTTTCTGAGCAACTTTCATGTATAAAGTTTCTCGATCGGAGTTACGATTAATTTTCTACGAATTTTGGAAGTATTAGGCATTTTCTGAAATTACTGAAATTCTGCTAAGTCCTCAGTTTTAAACATCATTTAGCTGTTTTCCAGAGGCTATAACTAGTGTTCTATTCATCTTATGAATTGGTGCCTTATACCAATATTGATCATTTTCCCGTGGTCTAAAAGGTGGTATCAATTGCATCTCTGATAGATCCCTGTAACTTGTTTATTTTCTGCTCCAAATTTGCTATGGCAGTATATTTGTTATTAGTTCTTCCAGTTAACAGAACATAGACTTTTGTCATTTTCATAGGAATTAATCCAGGCAACTTTTGGATTTGGTCCAATGGAAAGAATTGAACCTTGTGAAGTTTACTACCTACACATATTTATTTTAGCTATGTTAAGCTTTGTTTAGTTGCTATTTTGAGGCTGTTCAGGGGGCTATCTAGTGCAGTTTTAGAAAAGCTAGCAGCTGCTACAGTAACTGAATGTTACTGTAGCAGCGCTGCACTAGTAGCAGTAGGCAGCGAGCAACGCAATAGCAGGGGGGCTGCAAAAAGCAGCGGTGGCTGCGGCTAGGAACAATAGTAGAGAGCAGGAGCAGAACCAGCGGCGGCGGCAACAGCCAGCTGCACCAGCAGGAGCAGCAGGGGCCAAGGCAGCGGGCGGCTACGGGCACGCACGTAGCAGTAGGCACGGCCAGGAGAAGGGGCTGCCGCACGCGGGTGGCTGCAGGGGCGTGGCCAGGTCATGCGCGGGATGCAGCGGAGGGGCCGGGACGAGGGCGACCATGGGCGTGAGCGGACGGGCGATGGAGGATGAGCAGGAGCGAGGGCACGGCGGCACCAGCACACACGGTTGTGGCAGCAGGGCCGGGCCGCGGACAAGCCCCGGCACACGCGCATGGGGGCACGGGCAGGGTGCTTTCGAACGGAGGGACGACGCCGCGTTGAATGGCGGTGGTGTGAGATGCTGTGGTGGCCGGAACTGAGAACTATGAGCTCGACAGCGGCGAGGTGCTTCGGGCAATCTATGGAAACGGCAAAACGGCACAAGATCGAACGATCTAAAGAGCGAGGTAGGTCCTACGCAGTGTGGCGAGTGCAATGGTGGCACGCACGGGACCCTATGGTCGCCGTGGCTAGACGACGAGGCCAGGCGGTGGAGGGTGCGGCCTAATGCCGGAACAGGGGCTACGGGCGACTAGAGAGGGTAGGGAAGGGCGCGTTCGGCACAGGAGCTCATCGTGGGAGCATGGGGTCTATGCAGTGGGCTCGGGGAGAAGCGGTGGAGCAGATCGACGGCGAGGTCGCGCGGTGGCCGTAGATGAGGAAGAGGAAGATTGCGACGACGGTGGCGCTCCCGGTCCCGATCCAGTTTCAAGGAAGAAGAGGCGGACCATGACGGAGCTCCCAGACTTGTCGGAGCGGCAAACGGGCGATGGCCGCGGGCTTCACGGTGGCAAGGCCATGACGGAGAGGAGAAGCAGCAACACGTGAGGGAAGTGGATCTGAGTGGGGAGGCGGAGAGGGAGCGCAAGGGGGAGTGGGAGGAGTATCGAGGGGGTGCGGCTGTCACCCTTATCCCCTCGGGACGGCGCCGGCGAGGTGGTGTGGCGGGGACGCGCGGGAGGAGCCCCTGGTCAGATGAACAGGGGAGGAAGAGAGCGACCGGGGGAGGTGGGCCGTCTAGGTTGGGCGGCTGGTCCGGATGGGCCAACTCCCAGGGAGGGGCAGGGGGGTTTTCTTTCTCCTTTGCTTTCCCTTTTTATTTTTGCTATTTCTTTTTACAAAAAAAATGTTTTGCAATATTTGAGCTGCCCAAAAGGATTCTGTAAAATGTGGGACTTGGACACATAATTACATTGCACTAGTTGGCACTGCCAAAAAGGATTGTGAGGCTTTTGAAATAGTTTGCCACTTTTATAATTTCAAAAGGCATTTAATCTATCTGTTTTAGCCACTATTTATCCAGTTTAGGGCACTTAGACATTTTGCAAAATGTTGGTTCACCACCAATATTTGTTATGAATTATTTGGCACAAGATGAACATTTTAGATTTCATGTCTGACAAATATGAATTTTTGACTTTAGATTGGATTTGAATTTGAATTATGATTTGGATCAAGTGGAGATTAGCAATATTAACATGATGACATGGCACCATTACAGTGGATTACTGTAGCATGACACTAGGGGTGTTACAAATCTCCTCCACTACAAGAAATCTTGTCCCGAGATTTAAGTGGGGAAGTAAAGAGTAACTTCGGGAGAATTGACCCTTATAGGGTTAATTATTTGGTGAACAATTCAGGGAATGAGGCAGAAGTATCTCTCGAGTTGAAACTTAATAAAACATCGAGAGCAAATGATGAAGGTAGAATAGGAAGTTTCAACCGAATGGACAAACGATTGATACCTGAACAGAGTGTGAGAAAGGGGTTCAGAGCATCGGGAATAGATCATCTCTCGGAAGGTGGCTCGTGACATGATACGAAGCCAAATGCAAGAATATTTCAGAATCAAAGACATACAGGAGAGTCAGATTCCGATCCTATGGAGTTGTGGGCCATGTGGTTCAAAAATAGGAAGGACGCTGACATATTGCACGGTCATGGTAGCAAGGCATCTCAGAGGATAGCCTGTCAGTTATGTTGGCAACAATCGTTGGTACCAAGAGCGAGGGATGAAGAGAACCATATTCCTGCTCATAAAAACGAGGCGGACCAATAGGCAAAGTTCTCGTCCATCGGTGATTACCAGAATGTTGTCAACGGTAGTAATAGGGTCTTACTGACAAAGTTGTACATTGAGGTGATTACTGCTTAGATCACAAAGATCACAAGAAAGGTTAAACAACACAATGGAAAGGAAAATGTCTATACACATGTATTAGGTGTATATCCTTCCCAAGGACAAGCAGAGGATGATATCCTTGACAGGATAATAGGTAGATTACATTTAGGTAAAGGGGATAGGAAAATCATGATGTTACCCATACAATAGTGTTTGGATAAGTGATCAAGAAACATTTAGCATTACGCCTCCAATGTTCTTAATGATGTTCGGACTACCGCAATCATGCTTCAGGATAGTATTGACATGGTTATCAGGTAAAGGCTGAACCTTGGGAACACAAAGGATCCATCGAGAATTTCTAGAACATCTCATGCAATTTTATCAGAAAAAAGATGAGGATGTGGCCGATGGATTCAGCAGCAATCCATCGACATGTCAAAAGGATGTATTTCAAAGGTTACATGAACAAGTTTGTGTTGGGGGGAAGGCAAGAGTGTTGTCGATGATAACACAAATCATCGAGGGGAAGGATGGTATTTCTCATCATGAATTCTATTGATATCTTGGAAGAGCTCAGAATGTTGATGACGATCACGACACATTTGTCGAGACATTTCATGAAGATGTAATCGATCGACGATGACATCAAGTCAAAGGAATGATGAAGCGAAAGGTTATTGGATCCACGGGTACAACACAAACTCGAAATCAAGCTTGCTGTTCAAGGCGAAAAGATATGATGAGGAAGATCGATGTAAGCTTAGCTCATCGTCGGAAATTGTGCTCGGGAAAGAAGGACCAGGTAGCACACTTAAAATTTAGCATGATAGGGATATAGCCGATCAGGCTAGGAATGACGGGAAGGATTGTTAAACTCGTAAGCAACGGAAATTTACTTCGAGTTATCAAATCGGAGTGCGGAATCGATTCACTTACCGGTGTTCTCGAGTGACCAACCACTCAGAACCCGGGGATATTGGAATTGGTGATCAATAGTAGTTCGATGAAGAACTCATAAGAAGTTATGTAGTTCCTGCGATATACCTGAGATACCAAGGGGTAACACTCGAGGGTAAATCAGAATAGAGGTTGGGCAGGCATATTGGTTTGCAGAAGACAAGTGCTTTAGCTTGTCCGCGAAATGGGATCAAAGAAGAACAATCATGGTCGGGACCACGATTTCAAAGAATCAAAGCAACATACCAGATGGATTATAACAAGAGTTTATTATTATTATTTTTACGAGCTGGTTCCATGATAAGTTCTACATCGGGTCCATGGGCATGAACGCAAAGGTTCAAGGTCGACTCCCACTTCTTCAATGCGTAATCTTTCATTCACTTCTTGCTTTCGATGGAGTTGTAGTGTTGGAATTTATCTGGCGAAACACCAGAAGAGTATGACTCATGAGAACTATCGGGTTCACACGGATTATGGAAGGCATAAGTTCAACCCATCGGGGCATTTTTACGAATCTATACAACCATCAGCCAAGCAAGCGATACGAGTTCCAAAGCAGAGTTTCGAAGTCAAAGCAGGTGATACAATTTACCGAAGGTATTATGTATCAGGGAAAAACTCACAAGATTTTGGATGTGAAGGACACTGTCGGATAACAACCCAACAATGGATCTGGCGATTCACGACAGAGTTGAGGTGAGTATTGATAACCCACAAGTATAGGGGATCAATTGTAGCATCTTTCGATAAGTAAGAGTGTCGAAGCCAACGAGGAGCTAAAGGTAGAACAAATATTCCCTCAAGTTCTATCGACCACCGATACAACTCTACGCACGCTTGACGTTCGCTTTACCTAGAACAAGTATGAAACTAGAAGTACTTTGTAGGTGTTTTCGGATAGGTTTGCAAGAAAGTAAAGAGCACGTAAATAAAAACTAGGGGTTGTTTAGATGAACACACAACTAAGTTAGTTTTAGTAGAGAGCTTGTTGTCACGAGAAAGTTATTTGTCCCTAGGCAATCAATAACTAGACCGGTAATCACTATTGAAATTTTATTTGAGGGAGAGGCATAAACTAACATACTTTCTCTACTTGGATCATATGCACTTATGATTGGAACTCTAGCAAGCATCCGCAACTACTAAAGATCATTAAGGTAAAACCCAACCATAGCATTAAAGTATCAAGTCCCCTTTATCCCATACGCAAACAACCTACTTACTTGGGTCTGTGCTTCTGTCACTCACGCCACCCACCATAAGCAAATCATGAACATATTGTAAACCCTACACCGGGGATCCCTCACACTTGCGCGACACGGAGAGCACCATAGGACAGCACCAATAATAAAACATGCAACTCAAACCAATCTTGGTCATCAAAAAACCCATAGGACAAAACGGATCTACTCAAACATCATAGGATAGCCATACATCATTGAGAAATAATATATAGCGCTGAGCACCATGTTTAAGTAGAGATTACAGCGGGTAAGAGAGAGGTTACACCGCTGCATAGAGGGGGGAAGAGTTGGTGATGATGGCGGTGAAGTTGTTGGTGAAGATTGCGGTGATGAGGATGGCCACGGCAGCGTTCCGACGCCACCGGAAGAGAAGGGGAGAGGGGGCCCCTTCGTCTTCTTCTTCCTTGACCTCCTCCCTAGATGGGAGAAGGGTTTCCCCTCTGGTCCTTGGCCTCCATGGCATGGGAGGGGCGGGAGCCCCTCCAAGATTGGATCTGTCTATCTGTCTCTCTCTGTTTCTGCGTTCTGTTCTGCTGCCCTTTCACCGTTTCTTTTATATTCGGAGATCCGTAACTCCGATTGTGTTGAATCTTTCGCCCAGATCTTTCTCATAAAATTAGCTTTCTTGCGGCAAAAGAAGAGTGTCAACCGCCTTATGGGGTGCCCACGAGGGTCCAGGGCGCGCCTGCCCCCTGCCTCGTGGCCCCCTCGGGCACCGTCTCGCGTTGATTTTACTTCCCAAAAATCATAAATATTCCAAAATAATTCTCCGTCCATTTTTATCCCGTTTGGACTCCGTTTGATATTGGGTTTCTGCGAAACATAAACATGCAACAAACAAGAACTGGCACTGGGCATTGGATCAATATGTTAGTCCCAAAAATAGTATAAAAATTGCCAAAAGTATATGAAAGTTGTAGAATATTGGCATGGAACAATCAAAAATTATAGATACGACAAAGACGTATCAGCATCCCCAAGCATAATTCCTGCTCGTCCTCGAGTAGATAAATGATAAAAAAGATAATTTTTGATGTGGAATGCTACCTAGCATAATCTTGATCATGTATCTAATCATGGCATGAATATTAGGATACGAGTGATTCAAAGTAATAGTCTATCATTTGACATAAAAAACAATAATACTTCAAGCCTACTAATAAAGCAATCATGTCTTTTCAAAAGAACATGGCCAAAGAAAGTTATCCCTACAAAATCATATAGTCTGGCTATGCTCCATCTTCACCACACAAAATATTCAAATCATGCACAACCCCGATGACAAGCCAAGCAATTGTTTCATACTTTTGACGTTCTCAAACCTTTTCAACTTTCGCGCAATACATGAGCGTGAGCCATGGACATAGCACTATAGGTGGAATAGAATGGTGGTTGTGGAGAAGACAAAAAGGAGAAGATAGTCTCACATCAACTAGGCGTATCAATGGGCTATGGAGATGCCCATCAATAGATATCAATGTGAGTGAGTAGGGATTGCCATGCAACGGATGCACTAAGAGCTATAAGTGTATGAAAGCTCAAACTGGAAACTAGGTGGGTGTGCATCCAACTTGCTTGCTCATGAAGACCTCGGGCGTTTGAGGAAGCCCATCATCGGAATATACAAGCCAAGTTCTATAATGAAAATTCCCACTAGTATATGAAAGTGATAACTCAAGAGACTCTCTATATGAAGAACATGGTGCTACTTTGAAGCACAAGTGTGGTAAAAGGTTAGTAACATTGCCCCTTCTCTCTTTTTCTCTCTTTTTTTCTTTTTTTTGGGCCTTCTCATTTTTTTGCCTTTCTCTTTTTTTTCGTCCGGAGTCTCATCCCGACTTGTGGGGGAATCATAGTCTCCATCATCCTTTCCTCACTGGGGCAATGCTCTAATAATGATGATCATCACACTTTTATTTACTTACAACTCAATATTACAACTCGATACTAGAACAAAGATATGACTCTATATGAATGCCTCCGGCAGTGTACCGGGATGTGCAATGATCTAGCGTAGCAATGGCATCAAAAAACGGGCAAGCCATAAAAACATCATGCTAGCTATCTTACGATCATGCAAAGCAATATGACAATAAATGCTCAAGTCATGTATATGATGATGATGGAAGTTGCATGGCAATATATCTCGGAATGGCTATGGAAATGCCATGATAGGTAGGTATGGTGGCTGTTTTGAGGAAGATATAATGAGGCTTTGTGTGACAGAGCGTATCATATCACGGGGTTTAGATGTACCGGCGAAGTTTGCACCGACTCTCGAGGTGAGAAAGGGCAATGCACGGTACCGAAGAGGCTAGCAATGATGGAAGGGTGAGAGTGCGTATAATCCATGGACTCAACATTAGTCATAAAGAACTCACATACTTATTGCAAAAATCTATTAGTCATTGAAACAAAGTACTACGCGCATGCTCCTAGGGGGATAGATTGGTAGGAAAAGACCATCGCTCGTCCCCGACCGCCACTCATAAGGAAGACAATCAATAAATAAATCATGCTCCGACTTCATCACATAATGGTTCACCATACGTGCATGCTACGGGAATCACAAACTTCAACACAAGTATTTCTACAATCCACAACTACCCACTAGCATGACTCTAATATCACCATCTTTATATCGCAAAACTATTGCAATGAATCAAACATATCATATTCAGTGATCTACAAGTTTTATGTAGGATTTTATGACTAACCATGTGAATGACCAATTCCTGTCAACTCTCTAAATAGATATAAGTGAAGCAAGAGAGTTTCATCTTTCTACAAAAGATATGCCCACGCTCTAACAAATATAAGTGAAGCAAAAGAAAATTCTACAAATGGCGTTTTTCTATGTGAAGAGAAACAGGCAATCCAAACTTCAAATGATATAAGTGAAGCACATGAAGCATTCTATAAAGCCATACTCAAAAGATATAAGCGAAGTGCAATGAGCATTCTATAAATAAACCAAGGACTATCTCATACCAGCATGGTGCATAAAAGAAAAATGAAAACTAAATGCAAAAGACGCTCCAAGATTTGCACATATCACATGAATGAAACGAATCCGAAAACATACCGATACTTGTCACGCCCACGATGCGGCTATATCTCCCACGTGTTGAGGCACGACTTAGAGGCATAACCGCATTGTGGTTTTGTCGCAAGAAGGGTCATCTTCACACAATCCCATGTAATGAACAAGAATGGGATAAAGAGTTGGCTTACAATCACCACTTCACACAATACATAAATAAAACATACATCATTCAGAGATACACACATAGGTCCGACTACGGAACCAAAATAAAAGAAGACAACCCAACTGCTAGATCCCTGATCGTCCCAACTGGGCTCCACTACTGATCAACATGAAAAGAAACAACACAACAAATAAGATCTTGATCGAGCTCCCACTTGAGCTCGGTTGCGTCACCTGCACTGGTATCATCGGCACCTGCAATTGTTTTGAAAGTATCTGTGAGTCACGAGGACTCAGCAATCTCACACCCGCGAGATCAAGACTATTTAAGCTTATCAGAAAGGATGGTGAAATGAGGTGGAGCTGCAGCAGGCACTAAGCATATATGGTGGCTAACAAACGCAAATGAGAGCGAGGAGAGAAGCATGGAACGGTCGTCATCTAGCAATGATCAAGAAGTGATCCTGAACTCCTACTTACGTCAAACATAACCCAGAAACCGTGTTCACTTCCCGGACTCCGCCGAGAAGAGACCATCACGGCTACACACGCGGTTGATGCGTTTTAATTAAGGTCAAGTGTCAAGTTCTCTACAACCGGATATTAACAAATTCCCATCTGCCTCATAACCGCGGGCACGGCTTTCGAAAGATAGTACCCTGCAGGGGTGTCCCAACTTAGCCCATCATAAGCTCTCACGGTCAACGAAGGATAAACCTTCTCCCGGAAAGACCCGATCAGTCTCGGAATCCCGGTTTACAAGACATTTTGACAATGGTAAAACAAGACCAGCAAAGCCGCCCAAATGTGCCGACAAATCCTGATAGGAGCTGCACATATCTCGTTCTCAGGGCACACCGGATGAACACTACGTACAACTAAAACCAGACCTCGAGTTTCCCCGAGGTGGCGCTGCAAGTGGCTCTAGTTTGGACCAGCACTCAGAGGAACACTGGCCCGGGGGTTTAAAATAAAGATGACCCTTGAGTTTGCAGAACCCAAGGGAAAAAGGCTTAGGTAGGCAAATGGTAAAACCAAGGTTGGGCCTTGCTGGAGGAGTTTTATTCAAAGCGAACTGTCAAGGGGGTCCCATAAATCACCCAACCGCGTAAGGAACGCAAACTCAAGGAACATAATACCGGTAAGACAGAAACTAGGGCGGCAAGAGTGGAACAAAACACCAGGCATAAGGCCGAGCCTTCCACCCTTTACCAAGTATATAGATGCATTAATTAAGATAAGAGATATTGTGATATCCCAACATGAACATAATCCAACATGGAGCAATCTTCATCTTCACCTGCAGCTAGCAACGCTATAAGAGGGGCTGAGCAAAGCGGTAACATAGCCAAACAACGGTTTGCTAGGAAGGTGACAAAGGTTAGAGGTTCATGGCAATTTGGGAGGCTTGAGGAGCAAGTGAAAAGGTAACGCGGCATAGCAATAGAGCGAACAACTAGCAAGCAAAGATAGAAGTGATTTCGAGGGTATGGTCATCTTGCCTGAGATCTCGCTAGGAAGAAGAACGAGTCCATGAAGAAGACAAGCGGACGTAGATGAACGAATCCTCACAACTCCGGAACGAAACCAAAGCTAACGAGAGAAGCAATCCGGAAAGAAACAAACAACATAGTAAACAACCACCACATAAACATGGCATGATGCACAATCAAGTATGATGCATGTCCGGTTTAATGAGGCATGGCATGGCAAAGTGCACATACGAAACTACAAGTTAAGTGGAGATCAATATGCAACGAGTTGCATATTGATGAAACGCCACATTCGAGTTATTTAGTTCGCTCTTGTTTAAGTACACAACAATATTAAATGTTGTTAACCATGGCAAGGGGTGAAGCATAATTAAACAACCTATCTAGGCAAGTTTAAATGAGGCCGGAAATAACAAACGACAATTCCGATAAATCCTCATGTCATTTAGCAATTTAATACAAACACAATTTTAAACATTTAAATGTTGTTATCATGATGCAGATGACAATGCAAGTTTAATCAATTTTATGAAAGTGTTGGTATAAAATGATACGAGGCATTTGTTACCGTGGTGGAAGAAAGGGGTGCCACGGCAACGAATCCGAGAATGATGCCACGGCAACATAACGGTGATCCGACAACTCGTCGAGATGTCGGTGCAAAAGAAACTGTGGATGAACGGAACATGCAAACGATGGTGGGGTGATCCCGGTTACCGGGTTCCCACGGGTTAGTGGCATGGAAACGAGTGACAACTCGGACACGGTGCAAACACGAGCATCTCATACAACACACATGCATTCGGTCCACGGACGTCATCTCGGGGTTATACCTTCGAAGCGTGCATTCGGGGCGGAACGCGTTCGAAGTGGAAGTAGTCGTTCTCGCGACGGTAGTGGAAGTAGCGGTACACGCAGAGGTAGTCGAATTTGACGGTTCCGTTACACGGGTCTTCGGTGACGGTAGTGGAAGTAGTGGCACACGTTCGTTTTCGGAGAGGTACTTGACGGGTCCGAGGTCTCCGGCGTAGTGGTACACATCTCGGAAGCGGTTCACGACGATGGTAGTCGAACTTGGTGATCCGAAGGGGTACTCGGCGAATGACGACCGTAGTGGTACTTGGGGAAAAATCTCGGAGACGACGGTAGAGGTATTCGACGTGTCACCATGTAGTCGTACACTTGTCGGAGAGGATCTTGGCGCAACCAAAACGAAGCAACACAAAACATCACAAGGACCTCGGGATGCTAGCAGCAAGGAGGCGATGGTGGTGGACAGCGGCAGGAGATGGTCACCGCTTGAGCGGAGGAAGGCCGGCAGGGCGCTGGCTGGGCCTTGCAGCAGAAGCAAGGGCGTCGACGAGGGAAACGGGACGCGCACAGCAGAGGCCAGCGACGGCGCACGTCCATGTCCCACGCGAGGACGAGCAGGACGTCGAGGAGGACAGCAGAGGCGACGGGCGAGGCCGAGATGAGGTCGTCGACGGCCGGGACGGAGGGAGCAGAGGGGAGACGGAGCAGCGGTTGGTGGCGACGAGGAGAAGCAGGAGGAGAGGCGGCGCGAGAGGAAGCTCGCGAGGGCCATGGCGAGGAGAGGTGGCTGCGGCCTGGTGCTGCAGAGGGAGGCTCGGCGGCCATGGAGGCAAGGCGTGGGCGCTGGAGGAGGACGATTGGGAGAGGGGGATCGGGCAAGGCGATGAGGGGCGCTGGGGCTCGCTCGCCAGGGCGGCGATGGCGAGGAGAGGAAGAGGTGCTCGGGCCTTGTAGCGCAGGGAGCTCCTCTCTCTGGCGATGTGTGGCGGTGCGAGGGAAGGAGACGAGAGGGAGCGAGCGAGAGGAGGGAGAGATCGAGAGGAGGGGGTTCAGGGCTAGGGTTATGGTGCAGCTGGGCCTTGGGCCAAGTGGACTGCGGGGAAGAAGGATGGGCCTGCCTGGGCTGCGCCTGGCTGCGGTGGCTAGGCAAGGCCTTTTCCCTTCCCTTTATTTGCTGGAACTAAAAAGCAGCTGCAAGGAAAAATAAAAAAGGCCAGGGGGCTAGGAGAGGAGTTTTGCAGATATAAAAATATCCTCGAGCTCCTGGAATTACCCACCATTTGATAAAATTGAGTTGGGCAATTTTAGAGGTAGAAAAATAAAACAAGTTTGAATATAATTCAAGCTTGGGTCATTTTTGAACCTGACCAAAAGAACTTCAAATAGAGGTGAAATTAGGCAGAGAGGTTCGAGACATGTAGCAAGATTTATAGGTAGAAGATGAACATTAATGGAGGAGCTTGGGAAGGTGACAAAAGAATTTATAGCAAGGATGGAGGCTGGGAATTGAGAAGGAAAAGGCATGAAACTTAAACTGTAAGTGTGTTATGGTTTATTCCTAAAGAATGGAATATTTTATTATAGCTCCCTAATAATATTGGGAGGATATGTTATAAAGAGAAAACACCATGTGAATTCCATCGATTTAAATGGATCGAAGATCCCTGCAATTTAATTAGTTGAGTTTAAAAAAAATTAAATGACATGATGGCATGATGACATGATGCAATGCAAAAATAAATAGAGCAAGCAAAAGAAACACACAGAGATCACAAAAATATGGAAGTCTTCTGAAGCGTCGGTCTCGGGGCGTTACAACACTCCACCACTACAAGAGGATCTCGTCCCGAGATCTAGGATGACACCGGAAAGAAACGGAAAGGGAAGAGGTAAAACAAATTGCTTCTTTGACAAAAGAGTGAAACCAAAGAACCTTGAGAGGTCGCAAAGCTTGAGGAAATGACACAACGGAGATAAGCGAATTGAGAGAACTCCGTAGTAAACGGAAGCAAAGAACACCATGAGAACCTTGAGGTTAAGTGACACGATAGATATTTAAACCACTCCGGTTAAAACAAGATAGGAAGGAAGAAGAATGATATAATTTGGGCAGCACTCCGACTGAAAATGAAAGGAATTGAACATGATCTTGACAAGATGAGAGGATACTCGATGAAATTAACAACACATTGCCTCCGGAACTGATGAAAGAATGGCACAAAGGGTAAGAAAGATTTCAGGCCGCACTTCGGTTGAGGAAGGAGACAAAACTCGATAAGATGAGAGAACTCGAATGAAAACACGACACTCCGGCTAAACGGATAAGAAAGGAAAAATTACATGATCTTGACAAAACAAGATGATTGGTCGAAGAGAGCAACATCACAAAGCCTCCGGAAGCAAAGCATGACAGTTAGATAGTTGGAGTGAATAGAACGAAGAATGAAACGAACATCTCCTACCATAAATGAATTTTAAAGAGCATCCTTACGAAGTAGGATTGGACGGAGTTGATGGAAAACCAACAACGAAAATAATAAGCTTGTAGTGGGCTTATGGAAACATCTCAAAATTATGAGGTGAGCCTCTGCCACCAACGGAAACAAATGATTGGATTGGTATGAACAAGGAGACAAGAAACTTATTTCACCGGGAGGATAAATGAAGAACTTGGGTCATTTATAAGCACCATTAATAGCAACAATCCTTAGGGAAATCTTTAGGTGAAAAATAACCCAAGATAACTTCAATGAAAAGATTGATGGGTTGAAAAGATCTCGTGAACGAATTGAAAATGATTGTTTTAAAATATGTCATTCTGGACAACTTGTGAATCATGAACCAAAGGGAAATTTTCCAGAATGACATAGCACCACCTCAAAAGATAAAGTAGAAAGAATTGCACTTCGGAATGCAAGATGAAGAATGCTTGAACTCCTCAAAACAAACATGTGTTGAACACCATGTTTATTTTAGAGTATAGCTTGGCGGATCTTAACTCCGAGAGAAATCTTGAAGAACAATTGAAGAATGAAAGGAATCCTTGACGAACCACCATGTAGAGCCTCCATGAAGAACTCCGGTAATAAAAGAATGATCAAACGAAATGGGAAATTGAAAAGAACTCCGGGCGAAGCCTTGCAATGATTTAGATGGAGCTTTGAAATGATATAATTGAAATAACTTGGAGCTCCGGAAAGAAAGATGAACAATTGAAATCAAGAATTTGATATCATGAACGAACTCCGGAAGAAGGAATTAATCACTTGGAGGAAACAAGAATAAGAATTACATTATGCTTAGCCTTCACCAATTTAGATTGATGACAAGCAACGGATTTGGCATACTACTTATTCTCGTAGAAAGGATTAAGATAGATATAGCGCAAACTTGAGAAGGTCTTCATCGAACCACCGGTAGGATTGAAACAACGAATAAATTGATATGATAACGAAGGGAGAGAAAATCTTGAACGAACCACCGCGAGAATTGAAAACAATTGAAGAAAAGAGGACAAAACACCGTAAGAATTAAAGAACGCACGAAAATACTCGAGGGAAATTAGATACATGAGAACGAATAGATCACGAGCTGACTAGAGGATACTTGAACGATGCACCGGGAGAATATGGAGATGAACGAAGAGACATCAATTTAGAATAATTGGAGAACGAAGCTGAAAACTTAGAACGAAGAAATCTTCTGGAATGATGGCCTTTGGATGATCAAGAAATGAAACAACTCATGAAATGCTCCGGATGGGTAAGAAAAGAATTGCGCGATTGGAAACAATTATGAGAGGATGGCATAAGCTAGAACTATGAATTTTTAAGAGAGCGGACCAAGATTTAGGAGAAATTCTTCTTCGGTCTTCAGATGTTGAGAATGACGACAAGAAACAACACCATGAATTGTTGAGATACTCCGGGATGAAAATTAGAAAGATTGAACCAACAATGAAAAGAATTTGAAAAATCTTGGAGAAAGACATTTGACTGATGATAATTCATTCTAACGTCAAACTTCGAAAAGAATTTGGGAATAACTCCAGAAAAAAATTAGAAGAGTCAGGTAAGATCCTGGGAAAAGACCTGTGGGTTAGGGCCCACTCAAAAGAAACATCGATGAAATGATTACTTGAGAAGGAGATTGCACCGGTTGAATTAAATGGCTTGAATGAGGTAACAACCTCAAAATAGTAAGAATTGATGCGGAGTGGAAACACGAATCTTCAGAGATATCTTCAGCACTCCGGAACAAATGGAAAGCGAGAGGTGAATGATTAAGAGATACACCGGCATGAGAAAAACATTTGAAACAAGGAAAAAGAATGTGACCAACATTGAAGGCTTGAATTTAGTCTGCCGGAGAAAAAAAAGAATGAAGAATGATAAACTCGAAGTACATCTTCATGAGAACCACCGGGTAAGAACATTGATTGAAAAGAATGAAGGGACTTCACGTGAATAAAATGGATACTTGGTTACGACATCTGATTCCTTGAAGGAAAAGGGTGGGAGGGCGGGAAAAACAAAGGCACCTTGGGGCGGATGAAACAAACACCGTTGAGAAAAGCTTAGAATTAATCTTGCGAATGTTGGAATGACTGGATGCACTTGGAGAGAAACATGCCGGTTGCAAGGAACTAACATGACGACCTCGATGATCAAGAAGGATTATCATTCACATAGAAATATGAGAACACCACTTAGAATAAGGTATGGAATCAACACTTGTCATTGAAGCAACTCGAATACCACAAATAAAACAAAACAAGGGATTTGGCTTGCAGAATAAGCCGGAACAAACATATGATAGAGATTTCGTCCTAAGTTTTCATGGTGGGGCCCACACGGGCTCGATCGTACAGCACCATCATGTACAAGGCAGTGCACATGACATACAAAGTGTCCCCGAGTCGGCATAGCCAAGGACTCTTTAAGACACTACGAGACCACTGTAAAACCAACCGTGGAAAGGCGGACCACTAGACGTCGAACCCCAATCTCATATCATGCGTCTGTCGGAAAGATATCCTAAGAGCTACTTGAATTCCCACTTATAAACTCCCGAAACTTTCTGGTTATGCAATCAGGTGTTGGGGATACAGGGGACACAAAATATATCACCCAAACTAACAATACCTAGATCCAGCTGTATCCATCTGTCAACACATAACCAAGAAAACTCCGGAAATCGTTTACCTCAACCTTCGAAAAAGCATCCGTTATACGAGTTATGGCAATACTCCCGAACTCCCGCCCCAGTACTGGGTGGCGTCAAGGTGATCTCACCAACAACTGCATAAAAGAGATTTCGATGTCGGCGAAACTCAGGTATTCCAGAACTGCAACGATAAAATTGTGACGACAACACCTCGGAGCTCAACTCCTCGGGACACTGCCACAACCCCTAAATGTCAGGAGGCACCAAGAACAATGTTCTCGTCACAAAACCATCAGAACGATTCCAAGATACCCGCGTGATCCTAAATTTTTTTTAGTGAAATTTGAGGAGAGAAAAGTCAAAACTTCTACGTCAGGAGGCCTCACCAGAGCGACGAAGGGACTGAGGAGTAAAAAGAATCCTACTCTCCGATATATATAATCCTAAGACTCAAAACATTTTTGTTCTAGACTCAACAACACTAGCGATTCGATCAAGCAGGGGGCTCCTAAGTCGGGGATGGCTCTGATTACCAACTTAGATGCTTGAGTCTCCTTAAATATTTACTTGGGGTGCCTCGGGCATCCCCAAGATTGAGCTCTTGCCTCTCTTCCTTCTTCTCACATCGAGACCTTCTCGATCATCGAACACTTCATCCACACAAAACTTCAACAGAAAACTCGGTAAGATCCGTTAGTATAATAAAGCAAATCACTACTCTAAGTACTGTTGAAAACCAATTCATATTTTATTTTTGCATTGTGTCTACTGTAATATAGCTTTTCATGGCTTAATCCACTGATATAAATCGATAGTTTCATCAAAACAAGCAAACTATGCATCAAAAACAGAATCTGTCTAAAACAGAACAGTCTGTAGAAATCTGAACATTAAACATACTTGTGATACTTTAAAACTTCTGCCAAAATTAGGAAAAATACAAAATTTGTATAGAAAGACAGTGCAAAAAGAATCAGAACCATTTGACGTTCCAGTAAAAAACTAAAAATCGAGCACTACAGCCAAATTTTCTGTCCTGCACTGTACAAACCAACAAGCATTGTAAACATCCTAAAGGCAAACCTTAGCACATTATTTTTATAAAACAATGGAATTATACAAGGGGATAATTATTTTTGTTGAAAAGTTTCTGTAATCAAGATTCACAAAGTTTCCGTGAGCATGAACAAAGTTCAAGGCTAGCTCCCACTTTAACAATGCTCGTCTTTCTCACTTTCGCTTTTCTTTTTGAAAAAGTTTTAGGTTCCCCTCTTTATTTTTTTGTTTTTAAACTATATAAAAGCACTCAACAGAAATAAATGACTCTCTAAAACTTCCGGGTTGTCTCCCTGGCAGCGCTTTCTTTAAAGCCATTAAGCTAGGCATATAGTGCTCAAGTAGTGAATCCACCCGGATCCCAAGGTATATCAAAGCCAATTTGAATCAACAATGATTTGTAATTTAGTAGTGAGCACAAAGCAACATATATCATGTAATGAAAAAGGCTAACTCTCTTCCTATGCATCGGCATGTCATAAAAGAACAATTCATGCACACATAGTAAAGGCCAATGCATAGTATAAACCGTTTCTTGCAATTTTATCGTGTGGGAAACATAGAGAGGTGGAGATATAGTTCCTCTCTCATAATAATTGCAAGTAGGAGCAGCAAGCACATGCATATTATGTTCATCAAAATCGTCATGTGTAAGGGCAAACTTCTCCGATATAGTATAATCGGGAGAATTCAAAAAGATAATAGGACTATCATGTGTGGGTGCAATAGCAACAATTTCATGTTTAACATAAGGAACTATAGCTAGTTCATCTCCATAAGCATAATTCATATTGGCATCTTGGCCACAAGCATAGCAAGCATCATCAAAAAGGGATATTTCAAAAGAATCAACGGGATCATAACAGTCATCATAGCAATCATCCTTCGGTAAGCATGAAGGGGAATTAAACAATGTATGAGTTGAAGAGTTACTCTCATTAGAAAGTGGGCACGGGTAGCTAATCCGCTCTTCCTCCTTTTGTTCTCCGCTCTCCTCATCATCTTTTTCATCCAATGAGCTCACAGTTTCATCAATTTCTTCTTCCATAGATTCCTGCAAAATATTAGTCTCTTCTTGGACAGCGGAGACTTTCTCAATAAGTGCATTAATATCGGAATTGTATTCATAATTCTCATAGCAATATTTGAGGGTAGCTAAATTTTCAGGTCTATAAACAGCATCATCAAAATCTTCAAACTCTTTAAACATAGATTCAATTTCATAAGAACCCATAAAAGCAACAAATTCTTCTATTTGTTCCACATCATAGTAATCATATATACCATTAGCATAAGAAGCTAAGGTATTATTATCATTAAATTTGCATGAAAAGGGAAGGTGTGGAGCCTTCATCCTAGAGCAACAAGTATAATCATAACTCAAGCATACTTGCCGAGCATACCATTTCAATATATAAATTTGATCCCATAATAGTTTCCCTTTTTGTTTCAAGTGATAATCCCTAAAGTATTCACGTTAATCCAACATTACTCCCATTACCAAATTGAATGGGGTTTTCTCAGGATTATCAAAGTACTACGTAATATCTATCACATAACGAGCATCGAGGGTTTTCGCAGGTTCCCCATCTCCATGAGCAGCAAGTACACCTAATTTTTTTGGTATTTCGTGTTCCATATCCATAACTAAAGATAGAGAACAATAAGAACAACAAATAAAAATTACTTAGTGATAAAGCAAACAAGCACACACGAGAATATTCACCCCACGCTATTGCTCCCCGGCAACGGCGCCAGAAAAAGGGCTTGATAACCCACAAGTATAGGGGATCAATTGTAGCCTCTTTCGATAAGTAAGAGTGTCGAACCCAACGAGGAGCTAAAGGTAGAACAAATATTCCCTCAAGTTCTATCGACCACCGATACAACTCTACGCATGCTTGACGTTCACTTTACCTAGAACAAGTATGAAACTAGAAGTACTTTGTAGGTGTTTTCAGATAGGTTTGCAAGAAAGTAAAGAGCACGTAAATAAAAACTAGGGGCTGTTTAGATGAACACACAACTAAGTTAGTTTTAGTAGAGAGCTTGTTGTCACGAGAAAGTTATTTGTCCCTAGGCAATCGATAACTAGACCGGTAATCACTATTGAAATTTTATTTGAGGGAGAGGCATAAGCTAACATACTTTCTCTACTTGGATCATATGCACTTATGATTGGAACTCTAGCAAGCATCCGCAACTACTAAAGATCATTAAGGTAAAACCCAACCATAGCATTAAAGTATCAAGTCCCCTTTATCCCATACGCAAACAAGCTACTTACTCGGGTCTGTGCTTCTGTCACTCACGCCACCCACCATGAGCAAATCATGAACATATTGCAAAACCTACAGCGGGGATCCCTCACGCTTGCGCGACACGGAGAGCACCATAGGACAGCACCAATAATAAAACATGCAACTCAAACCAATCTTGATCATAAAATAACCCATAGGACAAAACAGATCTACTCAAACATCATAGGATAGCCATACATCATTGGGAAATAATATATAGCGTTGAGCACCATGTTTAAGTAGAGATTAGAGCGGGTAAGAGAGAGGTTACACCACTGCATAGAGGGGGGAAGAGTTGGTGATGATGGCGGTGAATTTGTTGGTGAAGATTGCGGTGATGATGATGGCCACAACAGCGTTCCGGCGCCACCGGAAGAGAAGGGGAGAGGGGGCCCCTTAGTCTTCTTCTTCCTTGACCTCCTCCCTAGATGGGAGAAGGGTTTCCCCTCTGGTCCTTGGCCTCCATGGCGTGGGAGGGGCGAGAGCCCCTCCGAGATTGGATCTGTCTCTCTGTCTCTCTCTGTTTCTGCGTTCTGTTCTGCTGCCCTTTCACCGTTTCTTTTATATCCGGAGATCCGTAACTCCGATTGGGTTGAATCTTTCGCCCAGATCTTTCTCATAAAATTAGCTTTCTTGACGCAAAAGAAGAGCGTCAACCGCCTTACGGGGTGCCCACGAGAGTCCAGGGCACGTCTGCCCCCCTGGGGCGCGCCCCCTGCCTCGTGGCCCCCTCGGGCACCGTCTCGCGTTGATTTTACTTCCCAAAAATCATAAATATTCCAAAATAATTCTCCATCCGTTTTTATCCCGTTTGGACTCCGTTTGATATTGGGTTTCTGCGAAACATAAACATGCAACAAACAGGAACTGGCACTGGGCACTGGATCAATATGTTAGTCCCAAAAATAGTATAAAAAAATACCAAAAGTATATGAAAGTTGTAGAATATTGGCATGGAACAATAAAAAATTATAGATACGACGGAGACGTACAAGTATCGGTAATCAATTAGATTAAGAAGGGGATGCAAAGGCATCGGCTTATAAAAACGTCTGAATAATTCGATGCTTGAGTACAAAGGAGTCATGGTTTCAAGACAAAGGATCAGAAGCAGAGCCTCTGATCAAAAGATGAGTAAGTTGAATAGATTTAGAGGTGCACCTGATCAAATCTTGATTGGGCAAGAACCAGCCCATATCCAGAGCGATGTCGGAGCCAGAAAGAAAATTTCCAAGGATTAATTGATGATTGCGAGTATTCGCTCACATGTTAAATCCATAGGAACAGAATGACAATCACAAGGAATTTTAAAGAATATTGCTAGACATATGGAATTAATCCTAACACTACTGCATGATGCTGCTAACGCGACACTACGATCAGAGACCCTTCGAGAAACTGTGTGTTATGCCATAATCGCAAATGGTGCTGTATGAAAACTGTCAAAAAAGGTGAAAAAGTTTGCGATGGAGGATGCATCAAACACGGTTCATATTTTAGTTGCGTGTGCGATGCAGGGCATACGGTTCAGTCCAATGAATTGTTTGCGATGATGCGGAACAAAAGAAATGGGCAGCCTGATGAAGGCGTGTGTGATATAGAGCATACAGTTCACTCGGATGAACTGTTTGTGATTCGGCAACACAAAAGAGACGGGCAGCCAGATGAAGGTGTGTGCGATATACAGCATACAGTTCACTCGGATGAACTGTTTGTGATTAGGCAACACAAAAGAAATGGTCAGCCAGATCAAGGTGTGTGTGAGTGAGGGCATAAGCTTCAGAAGGATTAACTATTTGCGATTAGGCAACAGAACAGAAACGGGTAAGCCAGATCAAAGTGTCTGCGATTGATGGCATACACTTCACATGGATGAACCGTTTGCGATTAGCCACAACAAACTGAAACAGTTAGATAGATCAATGTGTGTGCGCTAGACAGGCACACCCATTCTAATTAAAAGACATGTGCTGACATTGCCTATTGCGGTGCACCCTATGGTGCAAACGCCACGTACGCGGCCGAGAAGGCGTACGTGCCCACGTTACGCCTTCCGGGAATAGTGCCGCACTTATAACCGTCGGTAAATTTTGAGCATGCGTCCCGTCACATTCCAAATTGCAAACCTGTTCACACCGATCAAAACCTAAACGGTTTCCCACTTAGGAGCGTATTATTACGCGGTTATAAATACTACTACTCCAAGATGACTGCACATTCCTCCTCAACTCCTCATCCACAAAAAGTCAAAAACAAACAAGTCATTCATCATCGTTCCCTTGCGTCCGCCATGGCCAGCGTGAGTTCTGGGTCGTGAGATTGCGACCAGGGAGAGCCGAGCCTGGAAGCAGGAGCACGAGAGATGTCCCGCCTCGCCGCGATAGTAGCCAACATGTCCCGCCGCACGGCCGTAGCAGCACAGAGGTCCCGCCGCGCCGCGATAGTAGCCAACATGTCTCACCGCACGGCCATAGCAGCAGAGAGGTCCCGCCGCCGCCGAAGCAGCACGGAGGACCCGCCGCGCCGTCGATGCAGCAGATTGGTCCGGCCGCGCTGCAGAAGCAGAAGAGATGTCCTGCCGCGTCGCGAATGCGGCAGAGATGTCCTTCCTTGCCGCGGCGGCCTGGGAAAATGCCTCGCGGGCAGGCGAGGACTCTTACAGGCGCATGCGTGCCCTCGTCCATAGGCAGATGGATCAGATCTCCAGGTGGGCGAGGTTGTAGGATGACCTGCAAGCCTCATTTGAATAGTCTACCGACGTCATCTGGCAAGTAAATGAGAGCAATGCAAAGCTCCGGGCCGAGCGCGACCTGCTGAGGGCGAAGATCATCGAAAGTGCGGAGCAGCAGGAGCAGATCACTGCCTTGTAGAAGAGGACCGACGTCATCATCGAGAAACTTATGGACGAGAATAACAAGCTGCGCATCGAGCGCAGAAGGCGGGTGGAGGAATCCGTGGATGCTCTCAAGCAGCATCTTGAGGACAAGAAAGAGCTCGTCGCCGCTTGCCGCGGAGACTAGTTCCCGCGGCCTGCAGCAACGCATCAAGAAAGTAGAGATCAGCGAGCCAGATCATTGTCTTCCTTGTTCTTTTGCCCTTGTGTATTTCGGGCGTTGCCGCATGTGGCTTTTTTAATTATGTTTCTAAATATGTAAGACAATTATTATCCACTGTCATCGTCCTTATATTCATCATGCTTGCTATAAGTCGCATTCGATGCTATATAGGTCCATCGGATCTTACATCAAGATCCATGCAAATCTTTCTTTTCAGATTTTCATTTTTCTCTCTTAAATCTCAGTCCAGTGAGACATATAGCCACGCCGTAGAACAGGTGCTCGGGCGCCATTAATGGAGACGTTGGGAGGGAGGTGCGCGGCGGGTAGCGGTCGAAGGGCTCTCCTCCCGATGAGCACGAGCAGGGGTCTGATCGCACGCCTCCCGTACTGAAATAGCTACCCCGCACGGCACCTCCTAGCCAATAAAAAAGGGGACGCGTGGCCGCACGTAATTGGTAAGTCGAACGCCCACGGTTTCAATAATACTTGTGTTTCCGATTTGTAACGTGACAGCACTTGTTCCAAAATGACTTTGTTGATTGTTAATGTGTGGGCCTTCGCAAATCGGACAGAAAAATTACCACAGCATGTTGGTGCCATGTCATGAGACCATGCCAAGTTTCATGATTTTCAGGCGTGTTTTGGAATTACAGGAATTAAAAAACCAAGTTTCTCAATCTTTCCGGCCGAGCCACGACGCCCAGATGTTTGAATTTCACTCCCATCTCTTGCATGGGACCTAGAAATTCACCCAAGGACACACATGTGATTTTTCAAACAACTTTGGTGCACTGGAGCATGTGCTTGTAGTTCAAATTTGAATTATGCACATTAAATGCCCAGAAACTCAATTAATGTATAAAAAGGCCAAACGAACCCGGAATAATTCCAAAATTTAGCACGGTACTTCTATTTGGTCTAATCTGGCTGTGTAAAAAAATAAGGCGGGAGAAGGCAGTGTACGTATGTCGTTTCGCACACGGAGGTGACACGTTCCCTCTCGGAACCACGAGCCTTCTTGAGGGAAGCTCCGGTTTGCAAGAAGCTTACACCAAAGCTTGTCCCAATTCGGCCAAAAATATTACCGCAGCATGTTGGTGCCATGTCATGACACCATGCCAAGTTTCATGATTTTCAGGCGTGTTTTGGAATTACAGGAATTAAAAAACCAAGTTTCTCAATCTTTCCGGCCGAGCCACGACGCCCAGATGTTTGAATTTCACTCCCATCTCTTGCATGGGACCTAGAAATTCACCCAAGGACACACATGTGATTTTTCAAACAACTTTGGTGCACTGGAGCATGTGCTTGTAGTTCAAATTTGAATTATGCACATTAAATGCCCAGAAACTCAATTAATGTATAAAAAAGGCGAAACGAGCCCGGAATAATTCCAAAATTTAGCACGATACTTCTAATTGGTCTAATCTGTCTGTGTAAAAAAATAAGGCAGGAGAAGGCAGTGTACGTATGTCGTTTCGCACACGGAGGTGACACGTTCCCTCTCGGAACCACGAGCCTTCTTGAGGGAAGCTCCGGTTTGCAAGAAGCTTACACCAAAGCTTGTCCCAATTCGGCCAAAAATATTACCGCAGCATGTTGGTGCCATGTCATGACACCATGCCAAGTTTCATGATTTTCATGCGTGTTTTGGAATTACAGGAATTAAAAAACCAAGTTTCTCCATCTTTCCGGCCGAGCCACGACGCCCAGATGTTTTAATTTCACTCCCATCTCTTGCATGGGACCTAGAAATTCACCCAAGGACACACATGTGATTTTTTAAACAACTTTGGTGCACTGGAGCATGTGCTTGTAGTTCAAATTTGAATTATGCACATTAAATGCCCAAAAACTCAATTAATGTATAAAAAGGCGAAACGAGCCCGGAATAATTCCAAAATTTAGCACGGTACTTCTATTTGGTCTAATCTGGCTATGTAAAAAAATAAGGCGGGAGAAGGCAGTGTACGTATGTCATTTCGCACACGGAGGTGACACGTTCCCTCTCAGAACCACGAGCCTTCTTGAGGGAAGCTCCGGTTTGCAAGAAGCTTACACCAAAGCTTGTCCCAATTCGGCCAAAAAAATTGCCGCAGCATGTTCATGCCATGTCATGACACCATGCCAAGTTTCATGATTTTCAGGCGTGTTTTGGAATTACAGGAATTAAAAAACCAAGTTCCTCAATCTTTCCGGCCGAGCCACGACGCCCAGATGTTTGAATTTCACTCCCATCTCTTGCATGGGACCTAGAAATTCACCCAAGGACACACATGTGATTTTTCAAACAACTTTGGTGCACTGGAGCATGTGCTTGTAGTTCAAATTTGAATTATGCACATTAAATGCCCAGAAACTCAATTAATGTATAAAAAGGCGAAACGAGCCCGGAATAATTCCAAAATTTAGCACGGTACTTCTATTTGGTCTAATCTGGATGTGCAAAAAAATTAAGGCGGGAGAAGGCAGTGTACGTATGTCGTTTCGCACACGGAGGTGACACGTTCCCTCTCGGAACCACGAGCCTTCTTGAGGGAAGCTCCGGTTTGCAAGAAGCTTACACCAAAGCTTGTCCCAATTCGGCCAAAAAAATTACCGCAGCATGTTCGTGCCATGTCATGAGACCATGCCAAGTTTCATGATTTTCAGGCGTGTTTTGGAATTACAGGAATTAAAAAACCAAGTTTCTCAATCTTTCCGGCCGAGCCACGACGCCCAGATGTTTGAATTTCACTCCAATCTCTTGCATGGGACCTAGAAATTCACCCAAGGACACACATGTGATTTTTCAAACAACTTTGGTGCACTGGAGCACGTGCTTGTAGTTCAAATTTGAATTATGCACATTAAATGCCCAGAAACTCAATTAATGTATAAAAAAGGCCAAACGAACACGGAATAATTCCAAAATTTAGCACGATACTTCTATTTGGTCTAATCTGCCTGTATAGAAAAAATTAAGGCGGGAGAAAGCAGTGTGCGTATGTCGTTTCGCACACGGAGGTGACACGTTCCCTCTCGGATCCAGGAGCCTTCTTGAGGGAAGCTCCGGTTTGCAAGAAGCTTACACCAAAGCTTGTCCCAATTCGGCCAAAAAAATTACTGCAGCATGTTGGTGCCATGTCATGACACCATGCCAAGTTTCATTATTTTCAGCCGTGTTTTGGATTTACAGGAATTAAAAAACCAAGTTTCTCAATCATTCCGGCTGAGCCACGACACCCAGATGTTTGAATTGTATTCCCATTTCTTGCATGGGACCTATAAATTCACCCAAAGACACACATGTGATTTTTCAGCAAACTTTGGTGCATTGGAGCATGTGCTTGTAGTTCAAATTTGAATTATGCACATTAAATGCCCAGAAACTCAATTAATGCATAAAAATGCCAAACGAACCCGGAATAATTCCAAATTTAAACACAACACTCATGTACTAGTTGCATGTTCATTGTACGTAAATGTTCTAGCAATTCAAACACCATCCTTTCCCTCCGTAACACCATTTTGTCTTTCAAAACATAATGAAAAAATCAGGTATACCACAAACAGTTTACTAGAAAGAATCGTGTGGGATGCTATATAAAATATCTTGGCGCACCGTCTTGTCTAGCTTACGCAGGAAGCTTCGTTGTCTACAGTCCACCGCCCCCGCTTGAACCACACTTGCGCGCCAGTTTCTCGCGGCACCGAGCGAAATTTTTTGCCACCGCGGAAATATCTATCTCCCCGCCCCCTCCCTCCTACCAAAAGACACATTTCCACTGTTCCTCCTCGCTTTCCAAGTTCAAACCTTCACTGCTACTTACTGGCAGCTCAGCCTCCTCGCCGGTGACCCTCCTTCTTGCAGCGCTGCCTCCTCGCCAGCTACCCTTCTTCTTGCAGCGCCACCTCCTCACCGACGACCCTTCTTCTTGCAGCGCCGCCTCCTCGCCGGCGACCCTTCTTCTTGCTACGCGGCCTCCTCGCCGCCGACCCTTCTTCTTGCTGCGCGGCCTCGTCGATATAGTCAGGTAATCCACACCCCACCCACACCATCCTCCTCCTTTCCCGTCTCACATGCCCCGACTGACGGAGCGACACCTTCCACGGAAATCACTACCCCCTCCTCCAATTAAGTGCCGCCCACAACCATTTTACACGCAGTATAACATGGAGCTGAGTAGCATGCGGCCGCACGTGCAAACAAGGTCGCTATGGCTGACATGCGTGTCGACCACCAGATCTTGGAGGAGCACCTGGTCTTCGAGGCCATTGTCGACACCGCCGCGCGGTTGTCTACTTTAAAATATAGTTCGTGATGTTTTCTCGACGCCACCGCCAGTGCCTTCTAGTGATTTGTCCTCTGTAATGTTAATATGCAATCTGATGTTCAGTTAACAGTTTGGTCCTCTGAAATGTAATGTTCAGTTAACACTTTGGTCCAACAATTGCTACATTTCGTAGTACTGTTCTCAAGCATTCTTTGTTTTGTTAACGGTCTTATCTTCTAGTACATGTTTCTATTCTGCAATGTCGTGCTCAGTTAACTATTTTGGTTCATTTGGTCTGCTGTCCATTTAACTGTTTGGTTCAGTTCTGCAATTTGATTTTCATTTGCTGTGGGTACAATTTTGTATTGTTATGCATGTGACACCAATCGAATTTGGCTGTACTCAATACATATTCTACTGATAGTATGGCAACTCTCAGTTAACCTGATCAAGATCTTCCTTATGTGTGTTGCAGGGAAACAATGGGAGACACTGCGGTTTACCATCGAGGTTTGTTCAAGCAGGGTCCTTTGGCTAATAGCACATTATTGTGCAGTTGCAGGAATCATTCTAATATTTAGGTTTCTTACAATTTGGTCTTGCACATGTAGGTCCTGCTGTCAGAGGCTTAGACCCACTGTTCGACCCATTTTGCATATGGGGAAATGAGATGTCCATGAATATCAGTCAAGTCAAGAAACTCAGAAAGATTGTTAGGATGAAGAAACTTGCGACGAATAACAGCAAGATCTTTGTTTGCACAATGAAGAAGACATCAGTCAACTATAGGATGGTACCAACTCTTTTACCTTGTTTTTACCCCTTGCGCCATTTCACAACAGCGATTTATGCATAGCTTTGTTTTCAGTACTTTTCAAAGCAGTTCACCGATGATTACCTCTCAGACCACCTGCATGGTCAAGAGGCGAGGAAGGTATTCATTCAAGACCCACGGTACATTATTGAAGTCTTGCTGAAGAGGACGAAGGTTGGGCGGGCAATTATCCATAGCCACTGGCCTAAAGTTGCAAGGACATTCAACATCACTGAAGGCTCAATATTTGCCTTCCGCTTCTGCAGTTTCCTAGATGAGATTCATCTGTCTATTTACCGTGTATGATGCTACTTTCCAAAGGTTTTTGATGCTGCATGTGAAACTTGATGCTGTTGTGTACTGGCGTAGCTGAGTGCCGAAGCTATCTGATGTAATTCGATTATGAAATCCTGGTTGCTTTTATATGGATATGAAATATCTGGCGTGTTTTATAAGAAATACCAGTTTGATTAGTACATGGATTATCAATAATAGGCTAATTACCCTGCTTATTGGGGTTTTCTATTGCAAACTGTTACTCAGACAACACCGTGGGCGATGGACTCAAACAACCCGCACGGTTTCTAGAAAGTAGGCGTGTTCAATCAACTAACAATCACACACGGCTTCCGGCGGCGAACTGTTTACATTAGGCCACCTTGCACACACGTTTCCACGCAAAGAACTGTGTGAGATGTACATACCTACGGAAATGATTTTCTGGGATTCACCGTGTGGGATGTACATACCTACGGAAATGATTTCTGGGATTCACCGTGTGGGATGAACATACCTACGGAAATGATCTCCGGGATTCACCGTGTGGGATGTACATACCTACGGAAATGATTTCTGGGATTCACCGTGTGGGATGTACATGCCTACGGAAATGATTTCTGGGATTCACCGTGTGGGATGTACATACCTACGAAAATGATTGGGTTTCATGCCTCACCCGATCGCACACGGCCCCAGCCTGGTGCTACCTCTTGAGCACTGCGTTGGTTTTCCCTTGAAGAGGAAAGGGTGATGCAGCAAAGTAGCGTAAGTATTTCCCTTAGTTTTTGAGAACCAAGGTATCAATCCAGTAGGAGACCACGCTCAAGTCCCTCGCACCTACACAAATAAATAAGAACCTTGCAACCAACGCGATAAAGGGGTTGTCAATCCCTTCACGGCCACTTGCAAAAGTGAGATCTGATAGAGATGATAAGATAATATTTTTGGTATTTTTTATAAAGATAAAAAGTAAAGGTTGCAAAATAAACGGTAATAAAAATAGCTTGTTGACGGAAGATTAATATGATGGAAAATAGACCCGGGGGCCATAGGTTTCACTAGTGGCTTCTCTCGAGATAGCATAAGTATTACGGTGGGTGAACAAATTACTGTCGAGCAATTGATAGAATTGAGCATAGTCATGAGAATATCTAGGTATGATCATGTATATAGGCATGACGTCCGTGAAAAGTAGACCGACTCCTGCCTGCATCTACTACTATTACTCCACACATCGACCGCTATCCAGCATGCATCTAGAGTATTAAGTTCATAAGAACGGAGTAACGCTTTAAGCAAGATGACATGATGTAGAGGGATAAACTCATGCAATATGATATAAACCCCATCTTTTTATCCTCGATGGCAACAATACAATACGTGTCGTTTCCCCTACTGTCACTGGGATCGAGCACCGCAAGATTGAACCCAAAGCTAAGCACTTCTCCCATTGCAAGAAAGATCAATCTAGTAGGCCAAACCAAACTGATAATTCGAAGAGACTTGCAAAGATAACCAATCATACATAAAAGAATTCAAAGAAGATTCAAATATTGTTCATAGATAATCTTGATCATAAACCCCCAATTCATCGGATCTCGACAAACACACCGCAAAAAGAGTTACATCGAATAGATCTCCAAGAAGATCGAAGAGAACTTTGTATTGAGATCCAAAGAGAGAGAAGAAGTCATCTAGCTAATAACTATGGACCTGAAGGTCCGAGGTAAACTACTCACACATCATCGGAGAGGCTATGGTGTTGATGTAGAAGCCCTCCATGATCAATGCCCCCTCCGGCAGAGCGCTCGAAAAGGCCCCAATATGGGATCTCACAGGTATAGAAGGTTGCGGCGGTGGAAATAGGGTTTTTGCTCCTCCGCTGATGGTTTGGGGGTACGTAGGTATATATAGGAAGAAGAAGTAGGTCGGTGGAGCCACGAGGGGCCCACAAGGGTGGAGGGCGCGCCCAGGGGGGTAGGTGCGCCCCTGCCTCGTGGCCTCCTCGTTGATTGCTTGACGTCCACTCCAAGTCCTCTGGATCACGTTTGTTCCGAAAATCACGTTCCCGAAGGTTTCATTCCGTTTGGACTCTGTTTGATATTCTTTTTCTGCGAAACACTGAAATAGGCAAAAAAAAGCAATTTGGGCTGGGCCTCCGATTAATAGGTTAGTCCCAAAAATAATATTAAAGTGTATAATAAATCCCATTAAACATCCAAAACAGAATATATAATAGCATGGAACAATCAAAAATTATAGATACGTTGGAGACATATCAAGCATCCCCAAGCTTAATTCCTGCTCGTCCTCGAGTAGGTAAATGATAAAAACAGAATTTTTGATGTGGAATGCTACCTAGCATATTTCTCAATGTAATTTTCTTTATTGTGGCATGAATGTTCAGATCCGAAAGATTCAAGATAAAAGTTTAATATTGACATAAAAATAATAATACTTCAAGCATACTAACAAGCAATTATGTCTTCTCAAAATAACATGGCCAAAGAAAGCTCATCCCTACAAAATCATATAGTTTGGCATGCTTCATTTTCGTCACACAAGATGCTCTCATCTTGCACAACCCTGATGACAAGCCAAGCAATTGTTTCATACTTTAGTAATCTCAAACTTTCTTCAACTTTCACGCAATACATGAGCATGAGCCATGGATATAGCACTATGGGTGGAATAGAATATGATGAGGAGGGTTGTGTGGAGAAGACAAAAAAGGAGAAAGTCTCACATTGATGCGGCTAATCAACGGCCTAGGGAGATGCCCATCAATTGATGTCAATGCAAGGAGTAGGGATTGCCATGCAACAGATGCACTAGAGCTATAAATATATGAAAGCTCAACAAAAGAAACTAAGTGGGTGTGCATCCAACTTGCTTGCTCACGAAGACCTAGGGCATTTGAGGAAGCCCATTGTTGGAATATACAAGCCAAGTTCTATAATTAAAAATTCCCACTAGTATATGAAAGTGACAAAACAAGAGACTCTCTATCATAAAGATCACTGTGCTACTTTGAAGCACAAGTGTGGAAAAAGGATAGTAGCATTGTCCCTTTTTATTTCTCCCTTTTTTCTTTTCTTTTTTTGGGCCTCCCTTTTTTTACTTGGCCTTTCTTTTTTTGGGACAATGCTCTATTAATGATGATCATCACACTTATATTTATTTACAACTCAATGATTACACCTCAATACTAGAACAAAATATGACTCTATATGAATGCCTTCGGCGGTGTACCGGGATATGCAATGAATCAAGAGTGACATGTATGAAAAATTATGAATGGTGGCTTTTCCACAAATACGATGTCAACTACATGATCATGCAAAACAATATGACAATGATGGAGTGTGTCATAATAAACGGAACGGTGGAGAGTTGCATGGCAATATATCTCGGAATGGCTATGGAAATGCCATAATAGGTAGGTATGGTGGCTGTTTTGAGGAAGATATAAGGAGGTTTATGTGTGATAGAGCATATCGTACCATGGGGTTTGGATGCACCGGCGAAGTTTGCACCAACTCTCAAGGTGAGAAAGGGCAATGCACAGTACCGAAGAGGCTAGCAATGATGGAAGGTTGAGAGTGCGTATAATCGATGGACTCAACATTAGTCATAAATAACTCACATACTTATTGCAAAAATCTACAAGTCATCAAAAACCAAGCACTACGCGCATGCTCCTAGGGGGATAGATTGGTAGGAAAAGACCATCGCTCGTCCCCGACCGCCACTCATAAGGATGACAATCAAAGAACACCTCATGTTTCAAATTTGTTACACAACGTTACCATACGTGCATGCTACGGGACTTGCAAACTTCAACACAAGTATTTATCAAATTCAATACTACTCAACTAGCACAACTTTAATATCACTATCTCCATATCTCAAAACAATCATCAAGTATCAAACTTCTCCTAGTATTCAATGCACTTATATGGAAGTTTTTATTATATCCATCTTGGATGCCTATCATATTAGGATTAATTTCACAATTAAAGCAAATTACCATGTTGTTTAAGACACTCAAAATAATATAAGTGAAGCATGATAGATCAATAATTTCTATAAAAAAAAACCACCACCGTGCTCTAAAAGATATAAGTGAAGCACCAGAGCAAAAACTATATAGCTCGAAAGATATAAGTGAAGCACATAGAGTATTCTAATAAATTCCGATTAATGTGTGTCTCTCTCAAAAGGTGTGTACAACAAGGATGACTGTGATAAACTAAAAATCAAAGACTCAAATCATACAAGATGCTCCAAGCAAAACACATATCATGTGGTGAATAAAAGTATAGCCCCAAGTAAAGTTACCGATAGACGAAGACGAAAGAGGGGATGCCTTCCGGGGCATCCCCAAGCTTAGGCTTTTGGTTGTCCTTGAATTTTACCTTGGGGTGCCTTGGGCATCCCCAAGCTTAGGCTCTTGCCAATCCTTGTTCCATAATCCATCAAATCTTTACCCAAAACTTGAAAACTTCACAACACAAAACTTAACAGAAAATCTCGTGAGCTCCGTTAGCGAAAGAAAGCAAAAAAACACTTCAAGGTACTGTAATGAACTCATTCTTTATTTATATTGGTATTAAACCAACTGTATTCCAACTTCTCTATGGTTCATAACCTCCTTTACTAGCCATAGATTCATCAAAATAAGCAAACGACACACGAAAAACAGAATCTGTCAAAAACAGAACAGTCTGTAGTAATCTGTAACTAACGCAAACTTCTGGAACTCCAAAAATTCTACCAAAATAGGAAGACCTAGATAATTATTTTATTGATCTACTGCAATTGGAATCAGTATTTATCACGTTCTGGTGATTTTTAACAATTGTTTTCGTGAACAGAAAGTTTCTGGAATTTTCAGCAAGATCAAATAACTATCATCCAAGAAGATCCTATAGGTTTAACTTGGCACAAACACTAATTAAACACAAAACCACATCCAACCAGAAGCTAGATGGATTATTTATTCCTAAACAGAACCAAAAAGTAAGAAACTAAAATAAAATTGGGTTGCCTCCCAACAAGCGCTATCGTTTAACGCCCTAGCTAGGCATAAAAGCAAGGATAGATCTAGGTATTGCCATCTTTGGCTTTTAATTTTTTAGCGGAATCATGCTCGAATCCGGGAGGTGTCCCTTCATATTCGGAAATTTTTAGATCTAAAGAATCCAACCGCTTATTGCAAAGGGTAATCAACATATTCATGCGGTGAAGATTTCCGCTAACACTCTTAAGAGGTTCAAGAGACTTTTGTAAAATCTTAGTTACTTCGCAAATCTTTTCAAAAACTTGTGTCTCTTCCTGGGTATGTTGTGGCCCCTTTTGTTGAGGTAGTGTTCCCACTAACCCCTCTATGATTTCATGCGCAATACTGGGATCAATTTCAATAAAATTTCCTTTGGCAACGCAATCCAAGAGTTGTCTATGGGACATATTTAGTCCAACGTAAAAGTTGTGAAGCAAAATTCTAAAACTCACCTCTAAGGTGCAATTATGATAAGATTCCATCATCCTATACCAAGCATCTTTTAATTTTTCTCCTTGTCTTTGTTTAAAGTGGAGAACTTCAAACTCAGGAGACAATGGAGCATATAAAGGACTAGCCATGACGGCACACGGGACACAAAAGGCAAGCGAAAAAGAGGCGAACGGAAAAGAGGGCGAATAAAACGACAAGGGTGAAGTGGGGGAGAGGAAAACAAGAGGCAAATGGCAAATAATGTAATGCGAGGGATAAGAGTTTGTGATGGGTACTTGGTATGTCTTGACTTGTGCGTAGACTCCCCGGCAACGGCGCCAGAAATCCTTCTTGCTACCTCTTGAGCACTGCGTTGGTTTTCCCTTGAAGAGGATGTGATGCAGCAAAGTAGCATAAGTGTTTCCCTCAGTTTTTGAGAACCAAGGTATCAATCCAGTAGGAGACCACGCTCAAGTCCCTCGCACCTACACAAACAAATAAGAACCTTGCAACCAACGCGATAAAGGGGTTGTCAATCCCTTCACGGCCAGTTGCAAAAGTGAGATCTGATAGAGATGATAAGATAATATTTTTGGTATTTTTATGATAAATATAAAAAATAAAGATGGCAAAATAAACGGTAATAAAAATAGCTTGTTGACGGAAGATTAATATGATGGAAAATAGACCCGGGGGCCATAGGTTTCACTAGTGGCTTCTCTCGAGATAGCATAAGTATTACGGTGGGTGGAACAAATTACTGTCGAGCAATTGATAGAATTGAGCATAGTTATGAGAATATCTAGGTATGATCATGTATATAGGCATCACGTCCGTGACAAGTAGACCGACTCCTGCCTGCATCTACTACTATTACTCCACACATCGACCGCTATCTAGCATGCATCTAGAGTATTAAGTTCATAAGAACGGAGTAATGCTTTAAGCAAGATTGTCGGGTGGTAGGTGCGACATATGCCAACGGGTGGCTTATCATAGTGGGTGCCAGTAAGACGTCGCCGGTGCCTGGAAACGGGATGAGGCGAAGACATGCACGCCGGCGAATCTTACCCAGGTTCGGGGCTCTCCGTGGAGATAACACCCCTAGTCCTGCTCTGCGGGGTCTCCGCATGATCACTAGATCAGAAAGAGTAGCTACAAATGCTCCTAGAGCTGTTTGGTTCAAGGGAGAAGAAGAGCAACGCTAGCTCCTGCTTCCCTCTCTCTATGGTGTGTGTGTAACTCCAAGAAGCCAACCCTTTGCATGGGTGCCCCGGGGGGTTTATATAGGCCTACCCCCGGGGGTACAATTGTAATCCGGCTGGGCGCTGGTCCCAGTCGTCAGTGTCTGCGCTCGCCGGCTTCTCCGCCGGCCGTTGGGGCCCGCCGACTGGTGGGTCCCGCCGGCTGCCGGCCTCTTGGTCGACAGGCCGGCCCCACGCCTAGGGTCTTGTCGGCGGCTGCTTACTGTAGCCTCGTCCCTGATGACGAGGGCTTCGTCGAGGTAAGCGTGGCTACAGTGTGCCGCCTCGAGGGATTTCACTGTAGCCTTACCTCGTCTTGTCTCCTTAATGTGGCACATGCTTCGAGGAAGGGGGTAGCCGGCTTCTGGGGGCCGGCCACGCCCTTGGCCCACTGGGGGAGGCCGGGCCGCCTTCGCGCCTCTCTCTGGCTAAAGGGGCCCGCCGCCCGTGGGCCGTACTGGCGTCTGTCGTGGGTGACGTTGAGGCCAGCATGGCTACAGTGCCGAGCCGGACGGGAGATGGCCGTCCCGTACGGCGTCCTGTGGCCATGCCTGCCTCGGGCTTCGGGGGTAGTGGGCCGCACTGTGGCCACACCCCGTCTTGTCACCGTTATGTGGGCGTAGTTTTGGTGGGTGTGGTCTTGGTCGGCTTCTTGGAGTCGGCGCTCTTCGTGGCCGACTCTGGGGAGTCGGCGTTCTTCATGGCCGGCTCTGGGGAGTCGGCATCCTCTATGGCCGGCTTCCTGGAGTCGGCCATCCCGTGGTTATCTTGGGGGGAGGTTGCTGAGGCTGGGTCGCCTTCTGAGAGTCGGCTTCAGAGGTAGCCGTCCGGGGAAGGCGGCCCAATGCTTGAAATGCTTGAAGGCCCAAATGGCCTGATAATTTTTGAAGAGCCAGGGGCAGTCGGTTAGGCTACCCGTGGCCATTTACTCCGACAGCAGTCCCCGAAGCTGATTGGGCTTCGAGGTTGGGTAGGAGTCGAGAAGCTTGATCAGCTTCCTATCTTGACAAGCCGGCAGCTGGGAGCCGGCTTGGGTCGGGCGCGCCGTCACGACCAAAAGTTTTGGAGTCGGAGGGCGGGAGCTCGCCAGCGCGTGCACCGGGCCGCGGGCCAGCCACTTGCCGCCTGCGAACCACGTGGCCTCTCTTGGCTAAAAAGCCTGCCAGCCCACGCGTGCGACGGGACGTCGCCGCAGGACGGGGGCCCGCCACGCCCACGCCCGGGCCCAGGCGTAGATTCTCTGCGGCCTGAAACGGCCCGCACGTCTCCCTGCGGCGGTTTCGGTACGCTTTTAGGGCGTAATAATCGCGAGGCGTGGGGGAGTGGGTGCAGTTAATCCCACGTCTCACCCCACGTTCGGCCTCCCCGGCTTCACCTTGCGAAGCTATAAGTAGGGGGAGGGGGGAGAGCGGCAGGCTCTCGCACGCTCCTCCTCTTTCCACCATCTTCTTCCTCCTGCCCTTTCTTGCAACAGCGCCTCGCCGCCGCACTCTTCCACCACTCGTTCATCCGCCGCCGCGCTCGTTCTCGCCAGCCCCACGCCACGATGCAGTACGGCGGGGATTGGGATAGCTCCAACGTCCACGAGGATCACGTCGAATTCCTCCACAAGACGCGGCGGCTGCCCGGCGCGGAAAAGGTGGAGGTCCGTCTCGCGCCGGCGAAGGAGATTACGCCGGAGCCGCGGGAAGGCGAGCGGGTAGTCTTCCGCTCGCATTTCTTGCGCGGCATCGGCCTGCCCGTGAGCGCTTTCTTCCGCTCTTGGCTCGAGTTCTACCAGCTCCAGCCGCACCACCTCCCCCCGAACACGGTGGTGCTGCTGTCCGCCTTCGTCACCTGGTGCGAGGGCTACCTCGGCGTCCTCCCCACCCTCGAGCTCCGGGGGGAGTTCTTCCAGTCCAAGCTGGGCACGCACATGCAAGGCGTGCCGGCTCAGAGTGGCGCCTTCATCGCGATGCGGAGGGTGGCCGCCGACAACCCCTTCCCCGTCATCACGCTGATCCAGTCGGTGAAGTAATGGCAAAAATCGTACTTCTATGTGAGGAACGTCGCCCCGCAGGGCGACTACGTCAATCTGCCGGCTTACGTAGCCGGCCCACCGGCGGGCAGGCGGCCCCAGTGGTCCTACCGGGCCGTGACGCTGACGCCGGCTGGAAACGCAGCCGTCGCCCGAGTGCGAGCGATGATCCAGTCGGAGGGCTTGTCGGGGCCCGACCTGCTGGCTGCCTTCGTCACGCACCGGGTACTCCCGCTCCAGAGCCGCCCTCATCTGATCTGTCAGATGAGCGGCCAGCTCGATCCGAGCCGGATGTGTACCAAGGACATGCCGCACGACGAGGTGGCATATATGGTGAACTACCTTGCGAACTGCAAACTCTCCGCAGAGTGGCAGTTCGGCAAGGAGCCATATTGCCGAGCCAATCCGCCGCCTACGGTATGTTCTCCTTGTCTCTTTCTCTTTTCTCAGTTTTGTCGCCGAGTTCCTTTTGGCCGAGTCTGACTAGCTGGCTTGTTTTCGACAAAGCCCTCTTCTTCGGCCTGCAGGCGGGTCGGACGCGGAGCGCCGATTCGTCCCCGACCGGACGGAGCACGATCTGGAGGACCCCGACTTGGGGGCGGCTGCTATGGACGACAACACCGACCGGGTGGCGGCCAAGCCGACGGCGAAGCAGGCGGCTCCGGGCTTGGAGTCAGCTTCGACGACTGGCTGGACGATGACGAGTCCGAAGTCGTCCCGCGCCGTCAGTCGGCGTCTGGCCGCTGCGCGGGTTCCTCCGCTGCGCCGCCTGCTCGGTGCGGCGGGCAAAAGCGTCGTGCCGCGCAGGGTTTGTTCGGTAGTCGGACGAAGAAGCCCAGGGGCGGGGCGGCGGCGACCAGGCGGGAGGAGGCGGCCGCGAAGGCGGCTCGCTTCCGCAAGGCGGTGAAGAAACCGCAGACGGTGTCGGCGTAAGTTCAAACTCCTTCATGTACTCTTTTTTTTTTCTTTCTTTTCTCTGGTGGTTCATGAATCCTTGTCTTTTTCTCCAAACAACCAGAGCTCCATTGTCGCTCGAGCGGGCGGCTGCCGCCTCCGTCGTTGAGTCGCCGAGGGGATCTGGGAGCACCACTCGCCGCGTGGACCCCCGTGCCGACCTTCAGGCGGCGACGGAACGGAACGCGCGGGAGGTGCGGGAGGAGCGGGAGGCGCGGGAGGCGGAGGCACGGAAGGCGGCCGCCGCCCAGGCGGCGAAGGCGTGCGCCGACGCCGCAGCCAAGGCCCAAGCGGAGGCTGCAGCTGCGGCGATGGCGGAGGGGGCCTTGTTGGTCACCCCACTGCGCGTCGCAGCGCCTGGGGCCCCGGAGCCCCCGCCAGAAGAAGCCGGCGGTGATCAGCCGAGGCTGGAGAGGGATGACGACGTCGTCATCCTGGAGAGGGCGCCGGTGCCGACCCCGCCGACTGGGGCGGCTCAAGGCGGCCGGCCTGATCTGCCGCCTGCGCAGTCGGCGGGGGGCGAGCCGGCCGCGAGGACTGAGCTGGCGGTCCGGATGCCGTCGAGCCGGCGCGCGGGGAAGGCTGCGTCAGAGCCACAGAAGGCTGCGTCGGAGCCGCAGCCGGCCGCGGGCTCCAGCTCGTCGGCCCAGGATGTGGAGGTGGCCAGCCCCACCTCGGGGTGGACGCCGGGCGGAGGGACGGCCGTGATGAACGTGGCCGCGCAGGACGTCCGGACCCGGCTCCAGGCCCAGGCTACGGCGCTACACCGACGAATTCCTTGCGACGCGGGCGGCCATCCGGGTTAGTCTTCTTATCTTGCTTCTTCTTGATCTTGGTTTCTTCCGTGGGGGCGCGTCAGCGCACCCACTGGGTGTAGTCCCCGAGTTCCGAGTCGGCTGCTGAGCAGGCGGCTTGGAACTTCTTAGTGGATTTGGCTTTGCTATTCTTGTTCTTACTTCGATCTTCTGCCTGTCTTGCAGGACTACCACAACCTTCGCGCGGCTGCCTTCAACTCCCAGGCTCGGGAGCTGACCCAGAAGACCGCCGACCTAACTGAGAGCCGGGGTAAGTGCTTTGTTCTTTATCTCACGTGGGGGCGCGTCAGCGCACCCACTGGGTGTAGTCCCCGAGATTCGGGCCGACTGCTGAGCAGTCGGGTCGGATCTTCCTTGACGACTTCCTCTTATTGTTTCTTCTTTTTCTGCCGTCCCTGCAGCGGCCAACGCCGGTCTGAGGGCACAGCTGGGAGAGTCTCAGACTGCCCTTCGTGCCAAGGAGGCCGAGCTTGCCGCCTTGGTGCAGGAACGTGACCGCCTGGCCAAGAGGTTGGCCGACCAGGAGGAGGGCCACAAGGCGGCTCTGAAGGCGGTGCAGGACCGCGAAGCCGCCCTCCAGGCCGAGTACGAGACAGAAGCGGCTGGCTGGGCTGAAGCAAGGCAGACTCTGATCAATGGCTATGGCCAGATCGAAGATCTGGTTGACGGTAAGCCGCCTACTTCTTCGTCCTTTCTTGCCGTCTGCCGCTTTTGGCTCGTTTTCTGACTTGGTGTTTTCTCTTCTTTCTCTTTCTTTCTTGCACAGAGTACTTCCCTGGCTACTCTACCGCCGCCAGCCAGATCATCGAGGCCCGCCGCCAAGCACGAAGGCAGGCTGGCGTCGAGATTGCACCAAACGCTGGCCGTTCGCTGGAGGAGCAGCTCTTGGCGATCCAGGCCCGTCTCCAGCCGGCTCACCGACTGCTCCGCCGGCTTCAGCGTGCCGGGGCGCAAGTATTGGCCGCCCTCTGGCCCGGCGAAGTGGTTCCCCGCACCCCCAGTCGGACTGCCGACTGGCTGGAGGTGGCGGTCGGTCGCTTCGAAGCCTGGAAGGCCTCGGCGGCTCGGTCCGGCGCCAGGCGGGCGCTGGAGTTCGTCAAGGCCTGGTACCCCGGCCTGAGTCTGGACCAGCTGGCTACCTGGCGGCAGCAAGCCGACACGGAGCTGGAGCCGGCGCGGCCGGCTATCATCCGGCGGGCTTCGGCGATCGCCGACTACACCGACACCAGCGTCTTCGCCCCTGAGGTAGATGACAACGGTGTCGCCCAGCCGGAGGAGTGGTTCGGGCTGAACCCGGCAGACGGTGAAGACTCGGCGGAGGAGATCGACTCCAGCGACGAGGGCGAGGAGGAGGAGGAGGAGGGTGAAGACGCCGAGCCGGATGGTGGAGCGGCCGACCAGCCTCAGCCTGACCGCGCCTCCAGCACCACGTCACGCGCGGGTGCGTCGCCTGCCACCGGTGGTGACCAAGCCGAGACCCGCCAGCCGGCCACTCCTTCAGCCGGCGACGCCATCTCCACCGACCAGCCTGGCTCCCGCACCGCGCCTTAGTCTAGTCTGCTATCTTTTATTTTCCTGTCTTGTCACTTTTGGAACAATATTCTGTTAAGTCCGCACAATTCCACCCACTGGGGGTGTATTCGAACTATCTCGATTGCCGGCCTGTTTTATATGTATATATGACTTATGCATGCGTTTTGGCTTTTCCTCGTTCTTTGCTTTTCATCCTTCTGCTGTTTCCTTTGCCGCCCTCCCTTGGTTGCCGCCTCCCCAGTCAGACAGTTGCTCTGCAATCTGTGGCTGGAGGAGTGCTTGGCCAATTGGGAGGGCAAGTACTCTAGCTTTGTTGGATTAGAGCTAAGTGTTTAGGAAGCCGGCCAGCCGGCTGTTCTGACAGCCGGCAAGCGTGGTTGGAGGCCGTCTTTTTGCTACATAAGTTCGTTAGTCCTTAGCCGTTTTTCGTGTGGGCATCCTTTCTGCCTTGGCTCTTGCTAGTCGGGCAGTCGGTTCTTCGAGCTGCGACTTTCAACAAGAGAGGACTCGGGAGCCGGCACACTACTTGTCTGACTTCAGGTAGAACTTTTAATATAGCTCAAGGCGGCCAGTCCCCGGGCCGACTAGTCGAACCCGGTGCCAGACAAGAAATCAAATGTAATAATACACTCATGGATATGACACTCGTCATTCATAGATAAATGAAGGCACTCCCCGAGTACTGTTCGGGGGGCCTGTTGGTTCGTACTTAATACAAAAAGGGTAGCATGATGCATACTGCTTTCAACTGTAAAATCTTCTCAGGAGGTTCGCGTTCCATGGTCGCTCCGACTCCTTGCCGGAGTCATCTCTCTTGCGTGCTCTTGGTTTTTGCGCGTCGATCAAGTAGTAGGACTCGTTGCCTAGTGCCTTGCTGATGACGAAGGGGCCTCTTGCTTCCTTGGCCTCCGCCTCCGTGTACATGGTGACCCAAGGTGAGTCGAACTCGATGTCTGTTGGGATGACAGCCTCGGCACCATATACAAGGAAGAATGGAGTGAAGCCGGTTGACTTGTTGGGTGTAGTGCGCAGACTCCAGAGGACAGCCGGCAGCTCATCGAGCCAGCAGCCGGCCGATCGCTCAAGTGGTACAACCAGTCGGGGCTTGATGCCAGAGAGGATGAGTCCATTTGCTCGCTCGACCTGGCCGTTTGACTGCGGGTGGGCAACGGACGCTAAGTCCAGTCGGATGCCCTGCATCGCGCAGAAACGTGCCAATGCTCCTTTGGCAAAGTTTGTGCCGTTGTCGGTGATGATGCTGTGCGGCACGCCGTAACGAGTGGTGATGTCGGTGATGAATGTTACGGCAGTCGGCCCGTTCAGCTTCTTGATTGGCTTCGCTTCGATCCACTTTGTGAACTTGTCCACGGCGACCAGTAGATGTGTCAAGCCGCCGCGGGCTGTCTTGAAAGGGCCCACCATGTCCAGTCCCCAGACGGCAAAGGGCCAGGTGAGGGGAATGGTCTTGAGTGCAGAAGCCGGCAAGTGTTGCTTGGAACTGAAGACTTGGCATCCTCTGCAGCTCTTGACTATCTCTTTGGCATCTTCCAAGGCAGTCGGCCAGAAGAAGCCGTGGCGAAAAGCTTTGGCCACAAGTGATCTTGAGGCTGCGTGGTGGCCGCATTCGCCTTGATGGATATCCTTGAGGATTGCCACTCCTTTTTCTGGCTCGACACAACGCTGGAAGATTCCAGTGACGCTGCGCTTCACAAGCTCTCTGTTGATTATTGCATATGCTCCGGCTCGTCGTTGCACTAGTCTTGCTGAGATCTCATCAGCTGGCAGCTCTCTGCTGACGAGGAACTTGATGGGCTGGGCCCATGATGGAGCTCTGACTTCTTCTTCTGTTAGGACGGCCACCATGACTCGGGTGGGTGGGTCGGGAGGCGTGTAATTGGAGTCGGCCACCGCTTCTTGCGTTCCTGCAGTCCCCGGGCCGACTGCTGCAGTCGCCGGGCCGGATTCTGAAGTCCCCGGGCCGGGTGCCACTACGGCAGTCGGCGGGCCAGTTGTCGAAGTCTCCGTGCCGCCTGCGGGGTTCCTCCAGTCGGATCCGGCTGCATCTGGCACAGGCAGTATGAAGATAGAGTCCGACTCTGGAGAAGGCTTGATGGACGGCTTGAGGAGGCGCTGGAGGGAGACGCCAGTCGGTATGGCTTGTCGGGTGGAGCCGATCCGTGCTAGGGCATCTGCTTGGTCGTTGTCGGCCCTTGGCACATGAAGGAACTTGCACCCTTCGAAGTACCCGCTGATCTGCTGGACGAGGAATCGATAGCTCCCCATGTTCGCGTCCTTGGCGTCCCAGTCACCAGACGACTGCTGGACCACCAAGTCTGAGTCGCCGTAACACAGGATCCGGCGTATGCCGAGCTCTTTGGCTAGCCGGAGCCCATGTACGAGCGCCTCGTACTCGGCCACGTTGTTGGAGGCGGCGAAGTGGATTTGCAGCGTGTATCTGAGTTTTTCGCCTTTGGGAGAGGTGAGGACGATGCCGGCTCCCAAGCCGGTGCGCATCTTGGACCCGTCAAAGTGCATCCGCCAATGGGTAGAGTCGGGAGCCGGCGGTAGGTACTGGGTCTCGGCCCAGTCTACGAGGAAGTCGGCCAGTGCTTGGGACTTGATGGCGGTGCGGGGTTGGTAGAAGATCGTGTATGGTGCCAATGCGATGGCCCACTTAGCCACCCGGCCGGATGCATCCCGGCTGCCTATGATCTCGGCGAGCGGGGCGGTGCACACGACCGTGATGGGATGCTCTTGGAAGTAGGGCTTCAGCTTCTTGGCGGCGAAGTACACCCCATAGCACATCTTCTGGTAGTGCGGGTAGTTCTGCTTTGAGCTGGATAGCACTTCGCTTAGATAGTACACCGGCCTCTGGACTAGCTGGGCTCGGCCTTCTTCCGGGCGCTGGACCACAACAACTGTAGCTGACCACTCGGCTAGTCGCGGCAATGTAGAGGAGCATGGGCTCCTTCTCAGTCGGCGCTGCCAGGACAGGCGGAGTGGTCAGCATCTTCTTCAACTCATGGAAGGCTTGGTCGGCTTGGTCATTCCACTCGAAGTGAGTGGACTTCTTCATGAGTCGGTACAGGGGGAGAGCCTTCTCTCCTAGTCGGCTGATAAAGCGATTCAGGGAGGCCAAGCACCCGGTGAACTTCTGCACATCTCGCAATTTGGTGGGAATCTCCATCCTCTCGATGGCCTTGATCTTCACAGGGTTGCACTCGATGCCGCGTTCGGAGACCAGGAAGCCTAGCAGCTAGCCGGCTGGTACTCCGAACACGCACTTCTCGGGGTTGAGCTTGATTTGGAATCGGCGCAAGTTGGTGAATGTTTCTTTGAGATCTTCCAGCAGGGTGCCGCGCTTCTCTGTCTTCACCACAATGTCGTCTACATAGACGTGGGCATTTCTGCCGAGTTGCTTCAGGAGGCATTTCTGCATGCAACGCTGAAAAGTGGCACCGGCATTCCTCAAGCCGAATGTCATAGTCAGGTAGCAGAAAGCTCCGAATGGTGTGATGAAGGCAGTCTTCAGGCGGTCTGCTGGGTCCAACTTGATCTGGTGGTACCCTGAGTAGGCATCCAAAAAACTCAACAGCTCGCATCCGGCTGTGGAGTCAATCACTTGGTCAATCCGTGGCAAAGCAAACGGATCCTTGGGGCAGGCCTTGTTCAGGCTGGTGTAGTCTATACACATACGCCACTTGTTATTCTTCTTCAATACCAGAACTGGGTTGGCAAGCCACTCTGGAAAAAACACTTCCATAATAAAGCCAGCGGCAAGGAGCCGGGCTATCTCTTCTCCTACGATTCTTCGCTTCTCTTCTGACAGTCGGCGGAGGGGCTGCTTGACCGGCTTCGCGTCAGCTCGGACATGTAATTTGTGCTCGGCGAAATCCTTCGGGACACCCGGCATGTCCTTTGGGGACCATGCAAAAATGTCTCGATTCTCACGGAGGAAGTCGACGAGCTCGCCTTCCTATTTACTGTCCAAGTTCGCCCCAATGACAGCGAACCTCTCCGGATTCTCCGGGTCCAGAGGTATCTTCTTCGTCTCTTTGGCAGGCTGGAAGGAGCCCTGCGCATCACAATCTTTGGGGTTGGGGGACAGGGCCGGCTGCTTGCCGGCCATGGCCACAACCCGCTCTAGCATCTTCTTCTCTTCTGCCACTACGAGGGACTCGGCCAGCCGGCTACTGGCCATGGCACACTCGATGGACTTCTTGTAATCGCCAGCTACCGTGAGGATCCCCTTCGAGCTCGGCATCTTCATCTTCAGGTAGGCGTAGTGGGGCACAGCCATGAACTTGGCCAGAGCAGGTCGGCCAAGCAAAGCATGGTAGGGGCTCTCCAGATCCACTACTTCGAACCAGATCGCTTCTCGGCGAAAATGATCTTTGTCTCGGAAGAGAACATCCATCTTGATCTTGCCGATCGAGGAGCAAGACAAGTCGGGGACGATGCCATGGAACACGGTCCGGCTTGGCGCAAGCTGCTTTGCCTTGATGTTCAGCTTCTCCATGGTATCGCGGTACAGTATATTGATACTGCTTCCGCCATCTATCAGGACGCGGGAGAATCGGGCAGCTCGCCTCTCCGTCGCGAGGGTGACATCCAAGACCAGTGCATAGGAGCCAGGGGATGGCATCACCTCTGGGTGGTCGGTCTGGCTCCAGCTGATTGGCTTCTCTGACCAGTGCATGAACTCGGGGGCGCTAGAGGCGACTGCGTTGACCTCTTGAAGCTGACGGCACCGACTGCGCTTGTCTTCGGCTTGGCTGGTGAAGACGACGTAGGCGGCGTGCTCTTCAGGGAACTCATCTTGGATGGCTCCGACTGCCGGCCGAGCCGCCGGCTGCTGGGGGGCTGGAGGCGGCGGGCCGGGAGGCGGAGGCGGCAACAGCCCTTCGCCCTTGGAGATTCGCGTTAGCCAGTGGCATTTTCGGGTCGTGTGGTTGGACGGCTTCGCGCCGCTGTGGAACTTGCAGGGGGCGTCGAGAGTCTGCTCGTAAGAGAAAGCCGGCTGCCAAGCCGGCCTGCCACCCTTCTTCTTGGGAGCGGGCCGCTCTTCGGGCTGCTCATCTTCAACTGTGGCCACCTGCCGACTGGTGGAAGTCGGCATGGGGGCCTTGCGCTTGTGATCGTTCTGGTAGGGGCGCCGATTGGAGTCGCCAGCCGGCGTCTTGGGAGCCGGAGCAATCACCTTCCCAGAGGCGTCTACTCGAAGCTCGGTCTTCATCGAGGAGTCGGCCGTGGCGTACTTGTCCGCGATGATCAGGAGTTCGTCGAGGGTAGCCGGCTCGTCGCAGAGGAGTCGGTGCTTGAGGAGGGTGCCCTCTCGGCACCCGGCGGTGAAGTACTCGATGGCCTGAACCTCGTGCACCCCCTCGCAGGAGTTGCGGAGCTCGGCCCACCGCGTGAGGTAGTCGCGGGTCGACTCGTCGGGCCCTTGGACGCATAGGGAGAGCTGGCGAGGCTTGGGACGTCGCTTGTACGTGCTGGTGAAGTTGCGGACGAAGACTTCCGTGAAGTCCAGCCAGCTGTTGATGCTGTAGGGCTTGAGCCTGTTGATCCAGGTGCGCGCCGTGCCTTGCAGCATGAGGGGGACGTACTTCACGGCGACGCGTCGGTTGCCGTTGGCTATGCTGACAGCAGTGGAGTAGTCGATGAGCCAATCTTCCGGCTTCACTGAGCCGTTGTACTTGGGCGTGTCTCTGGGGAGCGAGAACCCTTTGGGGAAGGGCTCGTCGCGGATGCGGGGGCCAAAGCATGGCGGGCCGACATCGTCTTCTTCTTCTAACGCCAGGGATCGAGCAAGGCGGTCGATCCGGTGGCGGGCGTCGTTCTCGCCGACTCCTTCTCGGCGGCCGAGTCGGTCACCAAGAGTCGGGTGCGTGACGGGCGGCGGGGTGAGACATCTCTCTCTTCGAGGCGGGGGAGGAGGCAGGTTTCCTTGGCGCTCCACCGCCCGAGGGCGGCCTTCCGCGTCGCGCTCGATGGTGATACGAGTCCGGCTGCGGCTAGCAGCCGGCTCCTTGTCTTTCCTCTGGCGGGCGCCACTCGCAGTCGGCGAGCGGGACGTCGCGGCGTGCTCTCGGTGCGGGGGATGACTTCCGGCGCGGGCGCCGGCTTCATGCCGTTCTGCAGCCGCGTCGATCAGCTGCTGGATCCGCCTTGTCATGTAGGGGAGCTCGTCGGCTCCCAGCCCATTTAGCTCTTCGGCGGCCGCCTGAGCGGCTCGCAGATTCTCGAGCGGGGTGGCGTAGACGGGGTGATCTGCCCCCAGCATGCTGGCAATAGCCGCGCCGCGCTTCTGGACGAAGCCGGCTCGGCTCGGTCCGCTAGGCGGCGGTGTACCGAAGGCAGCACGGTCAACTTCGCGCTGGTGCGCCTCGGTGAGGCGTCTCATGGAGGCTATCTTCTGGCCCTCCGCGACGAGGGCGAGGCGACGTGCCTCCAGGGTCTCGGCGTCGGCGTCGGCCGGGATGGGGACGGAGAGGTCGTGCATCGCCGCTTGCAGGGCGTCGTGGGTGTTCTCGCCCGAGTTGGCGACGTGGCTGATGACCAACACTTCGGTGACAGCGCTGCTGCCACTGTCAGCTCGAGGGAGAGGATCGTCGAAGACCACCACGTCGGAGGGGTAGGCGTCGAGCGATGTCGTGTCGGAGTCGACGAGCATCGGGTCGGTGGAGCCGACCGACTCCACATCTGCAGCAGGCTCGCTAGAGACGTGAAGCTGGTCGAGGAGGCTGACGAGGCGGCTCTCGGGGTAGTCCGTGCTCGCGTCAGACGCGGGCTCATCGGAGATGCGAGTCTCGCCGAGAAGATCGGCGAGGTAGCTCGCCGTGCAGGCGTCGTCGACGCCTTGCAGCGCGTAGAGGCAAACGCCATCGGGCGCAGCAGGCTGGCTGCGCTCGCGGGGGAGGAAGAGGGTTCCCGTCCAGAACAGGTCTCCGGACGATGGTGCACCTGGCCCCACGGTGGGCGCCAAATGTCGGGTGGTAGGTGCGACATCTGCCAACGGGTGGCTTATCATAGTGGGTGCCAGTAAGACGTCGCCGGTTCCTGGAAACGGGATGAGGCGAAGACATGCACGCCGGCGAATCTTACCCAGGTTCGGGGCTCTCCGTGGAGATAACACCCCTGGTCCTGCTCTGCGGGGTCTCCGCATGATCACTAGATCAGAAAGAGTAGCTACAAATGCTCCTAGAGCTATTGGGTTCAAGGGAGAAGAAGAGCAAGGCTAGCTCCTGCTTCCCTCTCTCTATGGTGTGTGTGTAACTCCAAGAAGCCAACCCTTTGCATGGGTGCCCCGGGGGGTTTATATAGGCCTACCCCCCGGGGGTACAATTGTAATCCGGCTGGGCGTTGGTCCCAGTCGTCAGTGTCTGCGCTCGCCGGCTTCTCCGTTGGTCGTTGGGGCCCGCCGGCTGGTGGGTCCCGCCGGCTGCCGGCCTCTTGGTCGACAGGCCGGCCCCACCGCCTAGGGGTCTTGTCGGCGGCTGCTTACTGTAGCCTCGTCCCTGATGACGAGGGCTTCGTCGAGGTAAGCGTGGCTACAGTGTGCCGCCTCGAGGGCTTTCACTGTAGCCTTACCTCGTCTTGTCTCCTTAATGTGGCACATGCTTCGAGGAAGGGGGTAGCCGGCTTCTGGGGGCCGGCCACGACCTTGGCCGACTGGGGGCCTGCCGCCCGTGGGCCGTACTGGCGTCTGTCGTGGGTGACGTTGAGGCCAGCATGGCTACAGTGCCGAGCCGGACGGGAGATGGCCGTCCCGTAGGGCGTCCTGTGGCCATGCCTGCCTCGGGCTTCGGGGGTAGTGGGCCGCACTGTGGCCATACCCCGTCTTGTCACCGTTATGTGGGCGTAGTTTTGGTGGGTGTGGTCTTGGCCGGCTTCTTGGAGTCGGCGCTCTTCGTGGCCGACTCTGGGGAGTCGGCGTTCTTCATGGCCGGCTCTGGGGAGTCGGCATCCTCTGTGGCCGGCTTCCTGGAGTCGGCCATCCCGTGGTTATCTTGGGGGGAGGTTGCTGAGGCCGGGTCGCCTTCTGAGAGTCGGCTTCAGAGGTAGCCGGCCGGGGAAGGCGGCCCAATGCTTGAAATGCTTGAAGGCCCAAATGGCCTGATAATTTTTGAAGAGCCAGGGGCAGTCGGTTAGGCTACCCGTGGCCATTTACTCCGACAAAGATGACGTGATGTAGAGGGATAAACTCATGCAATATGATATAAACCCCATCTTTTTATCCTTGGTGGCAACAATACAATATGTGTCATTTCCCCTACTGTCACTGGGATCGAGCACCGCAAGATTGAACCCAAAGCTAAGCACTTCTCCCATTGTAAGAAGGATCAATCTAGTAGGCCAAACCAAACTGATAATTTGAAGAGACTTGCAAAGATAACCAATCATACATAAAAGAATTTAGAGAAGATTCAAATATTGTTCATAGATAATCTTGATCATAAACCCACAATTCATCGGATCTCGACAAACACACCACAAAAAGAGTTACATCGAATAGATCTCCAAGAAGATTGAGGAGAACTTTGTATTGAGATCCAAAGAGAGAGAAGAAGCCATCTAGCTAATAACTATGGACCCGAAGGTCCAAGGTAAACTAATCACACATCATCGGAGAGGCTATGGTGTTGATGTAGAAGCCCTCCGTGATCAATGCCCCCTCCGGCGGAGCGCCGGAAAAGGCCCCAAGATGGGATCTCACGGGTATAGAAGGTTGCGATGGTGGAAATAGGGTTTTGGCTCCTCTGCTGATGGTTTGGGGGTACATAGGTATATATAGGAGGAAGAAGTAGGTCGGTCGAGCCACGAGGGGCCCACGAGGGTGGAGGGCGCGCCCAGGGGGGTAGGTGTGCCCCCCTGCCTCGTGGCCTCCTCGTTGATTGCTTGACGTCCACTCCAAGTCCTCTGGATCACGTTGTTCCGAAAATCACGTTCCTGAAGGTTTCATTCCGTTTGGACTCCGTTTGATATTCTTTTTCTGCGAAACACTGAAATAGGCAAAAAAACAGCAATTTGGGCTGGGCCTCCGGTTAATAGGTTAGTCCCAAAAATAATATAAAAGTGTATAATAAAGCCCATTAAACATCCAAAACAGAATATATAATAGCATGGAACAATCAAAAATTATAGATACGTTGGAGACGTATCACCTGGGTCCCACGAGGGCCTATCCCCGACGATTTTTGGGTCGTGTGGGAAGGACCCCCCTATCGCCCACACTCACTTGGTGATGGTTCCAAATGCCGTCGTGGAAAGGGGTTTTAAACCGTTTGTTTAGGATGTCACTGTACCAGTGTAAGGCAAGCAGGCAAGGAGAATCAAGAGTAATAGGCTGCAGATGTTTTTCGGAAGATCAGATAGTATTTCCAAGTATTTAGGAAAGCATATGAACAACTGGGGATGAACGAACCCCAGTTAAGTGAATTATCCGCAGCGCAAAAGAAGCTGCAAAGGAGAAGGAACAAAGGATTCTCGGAACAACGGAGAGTACTAGGGGTATCTCGTAACAACAGGAGCAACTGGGGATGAAGGTACAAGTGGCAAGGATGTTATTCATGGGGATTACCAGCGGTCAGAAACTGCAAGGCAGTGGACACAGGGTCTCGGGATACATCGAGAAGTATCTTCAGAGTCTTCTGATGAAGCGGACGATCATCTGTGTTGAAGGAAAAAGCTCTCCGGGAGGAAGCGGTTACGAGAACCTAGTGTTAGTGTTAGCAAAATTATTTAATCCGAATAGAAGAGAGATCAGAGTCCGAGAGTAATGACGAGGAATAAAATATCCTAATACCACCCAATGGCGACGTGAGCCCGTAAGCCACACAGCCAAGTTAGTAAAACAGTTTTGGACGACTAGACTCAACTTCGGCCAAGGTGTTGGAAAGGGGGCTACCTACATGCAGTCAGCTCTGATACCAACTTGTGACGCCCCCGATTCAATCGTACACTAATCATACATGCAAATGTGTACGATCAATATCAGGGACTCACGGGAAGATATCACAACACAACTCTAGACACAAATTGAAATAATACAAGCTTTATATTACAAGCCAGGGGCCTTGAGGGCTCGAATACATAAGCTCGAATACACAAGAGTCAGCGGAAGCAACAATATCTGAGTACAGATATGAGTTAAACAAGTTTACCTTAAGAAGGCTAGCACAAAAGCAACATCGATCGAAAATGCAAGGCCTCCTGTCTGGGAGCCTCCTAAATACTCCTGGTCATCGGCGGCCTCCACATAGTAGTAAGCACCCTCGTGGTAGTAGTAGTCGTCGTCGACGGTGGCGTCTGGCTCCTGGGTTCCACCATCTGGTTGCATCATCCAGGAAGAAAGGAAAGAGGTGGAAAAAGGGGAGCAAAGAAACCGTGGGTACTCATCCAAAGTACTCGCAACAAGGATCTACACTACGTATGCATCGGTATCAATGAAATGGGTAGTTTCTGTGGACTGAACTGCAGAATGCCAGAATAGAGGGGAGAGCCTGGTCCTATCGAAGACTAGCATCTTCAGCATCTTCGGCGGTCTTGCAGCATTAGAAGAGTACAGATCAACATAATGTAAAGTAGTAGTAATGTTATCAACCTCGCCCAGAGATTCTTCCTCGACTCCCTGCGAGAAAGCAATCCCAGAGCCATACTATCCATTACTCATCTCAAGTATCCAGTTCTAGTTGTATCGATCGGGATACAACTCCAATTGTTCGTTACCGTAGGACAGGCTATCGATAGATGTTTTCTTCCCTGCAGGGGTGCACCAACGTACCCACCACACTCGCATAACTCCGGCCGGACACACTTTACTGGGTCATGCCCGGCCTCGGCCAAACAATACGCCGCAACCCGACCTAGGCTTAATAGAGAGGTCAGCACGGCGGACTAAACCTATGCCCCCAGGGGTCATGGGCCATCGCCCCGGGAACTCCTGCACGTTGCGAGGGCGGCCGGTGAGCAGACCTAGCTTCCTCCTTAAAAGGCAGGTGCTTACGCAGTCCCACTCGGCATGCGCCGCTCAGTCGCTGACGTCCATTAAGCTTTGCCTGATGCATACGATGCAGAACACCCATACTATGCCCACGTGATGGTTAGTGCTATCAGGCGAGAGGCCCCTCGGATCAAATATCCAATCAAAAAGTAGTGGATTAGGAGCACGTGGTAACGAGCAGAGACTCACGGTCGATGTGACCCCGTCGCCCCGTCTCGAGGACTTGCGGCAAGGGCTAAGAATGCCCGGCCACGCCTCGTAATTATCTCGCGGGCACCTTCCAGGTCAACCCGACTCCACATCACTCGCAATTAAGCTCGCACAGGTACCCCTCAGGGCCGTCCCGTCTTTAGTAACATGGTTCAATGTAAATCATGTAACCTAGAAACTGTGTTTCCAGGAACCTAGAACACCCAGGATTCACTCGAGATCCGGTGAGAAGAGAACCATGAGGTCACTTTTGGCGAGCGTATCGGAAGTGTTGGCAGATCTCCTCGATGCCCGGAAAGCTAGCCATAGGGTCTAGAAGTGCTGATGAGGTTCACCCTCCACTCGATGTCCGTATGTAACTTGGGCAATGTGCGGGCCAGGGCCTGGTCTTCGACCTTGGGCCGATGTCGGGCAACACTAACAAAAAAATACACTTCCGTGATGATACGTGTTTGTCACAGTAGGTCACGTTTTCTGTCATGCATGTACATCCATGACAATTTTATGACAGAATCAAGATAGTCATACCTGTGCTGTCGTAGAAGTGTTCCATGACATTACCAAAATTATCATCACGGAAGTGTCCACTTCCATGACGATAAATCGCGCGTCACAGAAGTGCTTTCGTCAAGGGTGACCGACACGTGGCATCCACCGTAACGGAACGCCGTTAAGCTATCGGGTCCGGTTTTGGATCCGATAACCCGTTAACAGCCCCGACCAATGGGGATTTTCCATGTGTAAAATCATCATTGGCTGGAGGAAACACGTGTCGGCTCACCGTTGGGACATATGTCATCCACTCATTGGACCCAAAGCGCCTATGATACGTCGACACGTGGCACGGCCCAACAGAGGCCCATTCCTGTGAAAGGCCGGCCCGTTTGACTTGGTCAAAAGGTGGCGGGCCGGCCCACGGCAAGCCTGTTAACGGCCTGTTCGCATATAGCCCATTTACAGCCCGCTAACCCAGGGCCCGTTTACGGCCTATCCGAATTAGGCCCAGTAGCGTCATCTGGGCCGTCCAATATAATTCCAGCCCATTTTAACTTCCGGCCCATGTATGGCCCATGACGTATTTCGGCCCATATGAGTCCCTTTGTAACTCTTGGCCCATTAATGGCCCGTGGTGAAACCGGCCCGTAATGAACAGTGTATCGCTTTATACCCATTAGTGGCCCATTATTCCATTGGGTCGTTTCCAGCCCGTGTTACCTTTCGGCCTTCTGAGGGCCCATTTATTCTTGGGCTCATTTCCAGCATTCGGTTACTTACGGCCCGTTACTGGCCTTTTCTGCTTGTGGGCCAAATTCAGCCCGTGGATACAGTCGGCCCGTTTGTGGCCCGTTAATTTGTTGGGCCATTTTCATAGCATCATCAAATACGGCCTATTAACGGCCCGTTATGGTCAGCCCATAAAACGTACGATTTCCACTCTAGCCCGTTTACGGCCCCTTATACGGCCCGTACAAGGCCCATAGATGAGACGTCCCGTAGAAGGCCCATGGATCCTACGGGACGTAGAAGGCCCATTGACCCGACGGCCCATAGAAGGCCCATGGGTCCGACGGCCCATAGAAGGCCCATGGATCCGCTGGCCCATAGAAGGCCCATGGATCCGACAGCCCATAGAAGGCCCACGAATCCGACGGCCATAGAAGGCCATGGATCGTCCGTCCCGTAGATGGCCCATGGATCGTACGGCCTGTGGAGGGCCATGGTCACTACAACGTTTGGGCGAGTTGGCCCCCGTTTGAACGATATAGCATATTCAAAGAATTATCCTACTCTATACTATCACCTCTAAAAAACATACACTATACAATAAAGAGACTAAGGCACAGAAGCATAGAATAATCCTACACTATACAATAAAGAAATTACAGCCGATTATACCCACTGGGCATTATGGTTCGGTACCAGTGATAATAAAGCATACACAAACAGCAAATTACATACACTGGGCAAATACAGCTCATACATCATGGACGCGCATCAACATAACTTACCATTGAACTATAATCTCTTCAGAAAATAGGATTGGCCGGATTTAGATAGCACAAATTTCAGTCTGCAAAATCTCCAATTCCTTCGTTGTTACCTCAGTGTCTTGTTTCATTTTTTTGACTCCTGCATCTAATACCTGCATGTCCAGTCTCAACTTGTTGATTGTACGTTCAGAATCATGTACACGTTGTCTTGCCACCTCTAGTTGATGCTCGAGAACATCAGCACATTCCAATTCCAATCCATAATCATTCGGTAACGGCCATGCCGCACTGCTCGCAGATCTTTGTGTTGATGTCACTTCATCCTGAAATGTTTCTGTAAGTACACATGACTAGGGCAAAAATATAGTTACAACAGTGAAGCGAGCAAGACAGACTATTTTGTACATGGCAAAACAGGACTAACAATAATGTTACACGTCATGAAGCATAAGCAGGTGATATTTTAAAAATTATAAAAAAGGTAGTCTGTGCAGCCTGCATACAGAAATCTCTCTTAGCTCACCAGAGGAGCATGATGTTGGGGCCCAATCCAAAACACAGACAAGTTACAAATTTAGACAGCACGTTGCGTAGAAGTAAGCAAGCAGTTGGCCATTCTGTAGCTCAATTAAAGTCTTAGGGAGCATAATGAACAGCAGAGGGTTTCATACAAACATACTACAGCAAGCAAAACTATGCAATCATTAGCCTAGTATAAACTAGATTGTGAGCCTCATGCAATAATAGTTGGTTAATAGACTTCAAAGCTTCAGGCACACTTCGGCAGAGTAATTAAATGGTAAGGCCTTTAATTATGTCAACTAATAGTTATACAAGTACCCAACATCAGGCATCATTCTTTGGGCATCTCATTAACTGAGGACAAATAAAGCAATTGAAAAGAGCAAATTAACTATGCCTGAAACAAACAAGGAATTGAACTGTTGAGTTGGATACAGTGACTTACCTTAACAGGTTGAAGAGGCTCAGCGCAGCTCCTACTTCTCTTGCAAGGCTCCTTCCTAACATCTTGTACTTGGAAATCCTCAATCTTATCTTCATTGCACCCCCTCTGCAAGGTGACACAAACTAGTTACTCGTCTCCTTGGAAGATAAATATGCATACTTTCCAGTCTGTGAACACAAAAGGATGAGATTATAACAAAACAACACCACATAATGAAACATGCCGCATCTCTTGCACTTGCACACAATGAAATGAGCATTTACTATGTCTGCACTATGTAAAAACTAGGCATACCTTCGAACTGGATCTCCAGGTACTCTTGGAGAGCCTACTTTAGTGTACAGCCAAACCTTTATGTCACCTATGAGTTAGAAAAGGCCCCACTACAGCAGCCCTTAGTGTTTAAATCATTGACAAGCTCTGTTAGAGTGTTAGGTCAAGAACAGCAAGTAATCAAAGCAAACAGTCCTAGTATGGCTGGCTGATGCAAACAAGCAATTGAACAGATGTGTGAGCAAATCTTACATATCAAGAAAAGAAGCAAAGAAGGAGGCTTAAAGACCATCACTTGACTGACCAGATTTAAGGGGCATTTAAACATCATGTGCAACGTATGAACTAACATAAACATTGCATATTCCAGATTCTACAATGGAATGCACATGTATTAGGTTATGCCATGTATGATGATGCCTAAATGTACACTATAGCAGGCAGGAGTGATTCATCATTGCACGCACAATTGAATTGCAGGTTAAGGGCCAGTTCTATTCCGCCTTTTCAGGGCTTATTGTCAAAATAAGCCATAAAAGATGTAAAGAAGTCATTTTTGAGTTATGGGCTTGGGCTTAACTAATTTCGCTTTGGAGGGGGGTGTTTCGGGTAGAACCTCACTAAAAATTGAAGGGAAGGGGAATAGTGAAATGACTCTGTTGTCTGCCTATATTACACTCAAAATGCAACTGGTGACGCCCGCGTCACACCTCACCCTCAAGTAAAAACAAACACGCAAGCGTTCATTGCCCTGCCCGCTTGCATCTCCTCTCCCCTTTCCCTCTACCTCGATCCCCTGCCTGCAGCACTAGGGTTCCTCCAGCAAGCCGTCGCCACTGGTCCCATCTGGCCTGGTCCTCGACGATGCTCTGTCCAGCTAGGCTACATGGCCGGCGGGTAGGGGCAAATCTCCCTGGCTGCTCCTCCCTCTGGTGCCGCCCCTCATTCTCATGGTCTCCAGCAGCTGCTCCACTGTGGTTCGTCCAACGCACTACTCCGGCAGGCGCTGCACAACTACGGCTGATGCCACACTGCGGCAGAAGGCACCTTATTCCCCCTCCCCACCTCCCAGGCCGTGGCCTTGAGGTGCTGTTGAAGGATGAGCTCATCCAACAAGGTGAGGATCTCCTCTGATTTTTTGCCAAATTTTCATTCTGATCCACTATACGATGAATTGCTATGAGCTGCTTCTGCTACTGCTATATGATGCATTGCTATGAGCTGCTCCTGTTGCTGCTATATGATGAATTACTATGAGCTACTGCTGCTATATGATGAATTGCTATGAGCTGCTGCTATATGATGAATTGCTATGAGCTGCTGCTGCTATATGATGAGTTGCTATAAGCTGCTCCTGCTGCTGCTGTATGATGAATTGCTATGAGCTGCTCCTGCTGATGCTATATGATGAATTGCTATGAGCTGCTCCTGCTGCTGCTATATGATGAATTGCTATGAGCTGCTCCTGCTGCTGCTATATGATGAATTGCTATGAGCTGCTCCTGCTGCTGCTATATGATGAATTGCTATGAGCTGCTGCTGGTATATGATGAATTGCACACTGCTGCTGCTGCTGTATGATGAGTTGCTATGAGCTGCTGCTGCTATATGATGCTTTCAGGTGGTGCTGCTATATGATAATAACCAGCCACTTGGACCATCGAATTTCAATAAATAATTGTTCTTCATTTAAATGTGGGTCATGCGTTTTTCGTTTAAATTAGGCAATGGGATCTCTATGGAAAACATTGACCAAAGTAGATTGTGCCAAGTAGATGGTATCTTTGTATTTGCATTTTGAGCAAATAGTGATGGTCTGTTTTCCTATCATATTAATTACTGCACTGGGTTCAATTTGTGATGTTTGCAAGTCAAATTAATTTTCATATGGGCAGCAAAATGAAAAAATATAATGCAATCTAGACTTTTCACTGATCATACCAAAGATAAGCTGAAAACGCAATGAAAAGAACTGGTTGGCTTATTACATGGAGCTTATATTCACAGGTGCTTATTTTCTTAGGATAACTCGTAATAACTGTCCCTAAGAAACTTGGCCAATAGAACTGACATACAAATAACATGTCACGATGATTGCAATGGAGGAGTGACGTACCATAGCACACTGTATAGGCTCACCGCTGGCTCTCCTTTTTTTGCGATGTTCCATGAAATTGCCACATACATCTTGTACTTTTTCATTGTGTAACCCTATCTGCAAGTTGACACGGCTAATTTCAGACATCTCTACATGATAATACATTGCATATCCCTTGCGCATATTTAAACCACCAATTAATGATTGTGTGCGTAGCATAAACTAGCCATGACTCTGTGTGCTGGACTAGCAGGCACTCTAAGGGAGCCTAATGTAGTGCACTGGAATTCCTACATGCCACCTACGATTTTGTGTAATGTACTGCCTCTGTTCCTAAATATATGTCTATGTAGAGATTCCAGTATGGACCACATACAGATGTATATAGATGCATTTTCGAGTGTAGATTCACTCATTTTGCTCCGTATGTAGCCTATAGTGGAATCTCTAGAAAGACTTATATTTAGGAACGGAGGTACGAGGTAGTATCATGTATGACATCTACATATCTAATTTAGCAGCCAGTAGTAGAAATCATTGTCTGCACAAAGGGATTACTGGTCGAAAATCCTAGCAAAGCACGCTGGCAGGCACAGAACAATACAAGAGAGAGAGAGACACGCTTACAAGATCATAGCAATGCCTCGGTCCAGGATCTTGGTTGGCCAAGCTGTTAGATCCAGAAGAAACATCGTCCTTGTAGTTTTTGCCAGCTGCATAACAGGTAACAGCGACCTGTTAGTATATTTGAAGTACATCGGGCAGGTGATGCTGGACGGGTTTAAAGGTGACAAGTACCTAGGCCGTGGCGGGTGCTTGGCATCTTGCCAGACGGTGGGAATCAGGTTAGAAACGTCAAGGGTGATGACGCTGCGCTGGCTGTCGGGGTCCGGTAAGGAGATCTAGAACCGTCGAGTAGGGTGTTTGTGGAGCGGCTCCGGTAGGGTGGACTACGGTGTGGGCGAAGCGGATCTGTGGCCGTGGACGAGGGCGTAGGTGAAGCTGCTCCGGTGGTTGGGTTAAGGATGGTGTCGACGATGCGGATCTGCGGCCGTGGACGGGGCGTCAGAAGCTGCTCCGGTAGGTTGGATGAGGGTGCGAGGAAGCGGATCTGAGGCCGTGGACTTGTGAGTTGGCAAAGCGGCCCCGGTAGGGTTGAAAATGGTATAGGCGAAGCTACTCCGGTGGGGTTGACGATGGTGTCGGCGAAGCGGCTCCGGTAGGGTTGAGGAAGGTGTCGGCGAAGAGGATCAGAGGCCGTCGACGGGGGCGTCGGTGGGGCGGCTCCGGGGGGGTGTGGACGAAGCGTCTCCGGTGGGGAGTACGAATGAGCCGCTGCAGATGCGCTGCGGTTGACGAGAGTACCGGCGAAGCAGATCCGGCGCCGTGGACAAGGCCGGCACTGAATGGGCTGTGGTACAGTGGTGGATGAGCAGTCTACTTGTTTCTAGGGGAGGTGGGAGGGGTAGATGCGGCCGCAGAAGCAGATCCGGCGAGGTGGACGCCGCTGGCAGTGAATGGGCTCTGGTACGCCGGTGGATGAGCAGTCTAGGGTTTCGAGAGGGGAGGGGAGAAAGGCCGATGAAGTACGGACGGCGTGATGTGAGATGCTCTGGTGCTGTGGAGTTAGTCGTTTTTGCGGGAGGGGGAGAGGAAATGGGGGTGCCGTGTAGTGGGGGGAACCGGAAGTTACCAAAGCAGCCCCGACCTATTATGTAGATGAGGGCGGTATTGTAACTGTTGGTCTCCGTGCACCAAGGACAAAAGGGGAATTTCGCATGCTAAAGACTAAGGTGGCGGAAATTTTAGAAGGAGGCGGGAGATTTTGCCGCCCGCGGGATCGTTCGTATCCAGTTTCAACTAATTTTGGACCGTGCTAGCGGGAAGGTCATGCGAGACTGTGTACACGGGGCACGCGTCAGCAGTTAATAACTGGTGTGAAGTCCACCCCAGAAAAAAAGACAATAACTCGGGATGATGCGCCGATAACTTGGACGTTCACACGGGCGCGGCCAATCGTACGGGTGTAGTGGCGCGTTCACAAAAAAGGGATCAAACGCTCAGCCTATGTATTTCTCGTGTAAATAGATAATTTAGTGCAATTGGTTATTTACTTTAAACATAATGCATTGACGTGTTAGTGTAGAGGCGCACAAAAAGAAATGGATATTGTAGTCCGCTACTTAAAAGTGTTACCTCATATGATTACATAGCCTCCATTTCATAAATTGCGTACCCGTTGAATTCATATATGAATATTACATATATTACTTCATAATAGAACCTTAAATCATCCAAGACTAATGATTTTGAATGCAAGAGTAACAATGGTGCATGTACATGATAGCTACATTGGTTGTTTGAAGAAACATCACTGTAACTTTGGCATGCACAACTGAAAAGGTTTATTTAAATAGAAAAAATGTGATATGTGAGTGTCCAATCTTTATAGCGTTGAATCGATATTGTACCTTTGGCCACGATACGAAGTAGATATTGATTTATGTTCAAGCGATGCACGTCCACGATCGCTAGATAGTGATACGTGAATGAATTGTGCAATCTCTCTCACACGCATACATATCTCATTTCCCTGTGGGCATCGGAATCACACACGCGCACTTCGTGTATTTCTCTCCCTCCGTCAAGGTTAGAATTCGTCTTTCTACCCCGTCCTACAAGTCTCTCACACAGAAACACACACGCTCTCTCTGTCGAACACGCCCACCCCTTTAATTCCGCCCACCCACAGCCACTAATGTCTCAAAGTATAATAATGTCTCTCACACATATGCCTAAGGTTAACTCGAGTTCCGGAACCATATGAATACATACAATGGGATTCCAGCAGAGCACCTTTTGTTTTGAGATTTCGCTCTCTCTCTCTCCTCTCTCTCTCACACACACACACGCGCGCGCACACACACATTGTTTCTCGCTTCATTTTTTCCGGCACTTGCATGCACACAATTTTGTTTATCTTCGTGATGCTTTAAGTATGCCTCGCACAAATGCTATCTACCTATACCTTAATATAGCTAGATATGTGTCACACAAACTCCTTCTCCCTACTAGCAAGATGCCCATGCGTTGCACCGAACATCAAGATGCATTTGTATGAGTAGTTTATCTTGTGGGAGAAAAGGATGAACGAGGGAATGCCTTATTTGCAAATGCGGAGAGGGGTGTGGGTATCTTTTTGCAAAATTGCCACAGTTTCCTTCCTATCCGTCGGATATAAATCGGATGGCCTATATTGCAGGATGGCAGGAACACCATCATCACCAACTCTGTTTTTTATAAGAGTAGGGATATGTAAGTGTCACTGCCCCCCCCCCGACACACACACCCACACCCACACAACCACACACACACACTTCCCAACACCGAAGGAGTAGGGTGACACCTCGATCTTGATACTAATCTATCGACTGGCTTCTCTCTCAAACACACACACACGCACACACACTACCCGACACCGAAGGAGTAGGGCGGCACCTCGATCTTGATAGTAATCTATCTACTCCTCTTTCAAACACACACACATACACACACACTCGCTAGTTGTGCCTCTGTGCCTACCGCGCACACTCTCGATACGTCTTTCTCTCCCTCCCCCTCCCCCCACCCCAACAATGACAGCAGAAGGGTGACAACTCGATCTGATCGTAATCTGTCAATTGGTTTCTCTCTCGAACATTGTGTCTCTGTGCCTCGCTCAGTAGCCCCCTCGATATGTAGACTTCTCGCGCGCGCACAGCTGTAGTGACGATGACGCTGAACCCAGTGTGCCTCGTTTTTACCGGCCTCATGTGATAGTTTTCACCCTGTTTTCTGTTAATTAACAAGGCAACCTTTTCTTTGTTACTACTAGTGAATCTGAAATCATTCGGGGCAGACATAAAATATATCACTTCAACCCAATTATCGCAGTAACTATTTTAAAAGAAACTAGCTAGATGCCCGTGCGTTGCACGGAACATCAAGATGCATTTGTATGAGTAGTTTATCTTGTGAGAGAAAAGGATGAACGAGGGAAGGCCGTATTTGCGAACGTGGAGAGGGGTGTGGGTATATTTTTGCAAAATTGCCATAGTTTTCTTCCTATCCGTTAGATATAAATCCGACGGCCTATATTGCAGGATGGCACGCACACCATCATCACCAACTCTGTTTTCTACTCCCTCCGTTCCTAAATATTTGTCTTTTTAGAGATTTCAACAAGTGACTACATATGGAGCAAAATGAGTGAATCTACACTCTAAAATATGTCTACATACACATCCGTATGTGGTAGTCCATTTGAAATCTGAAAAAGACAAATATTTAGGAACGGATGGAGTATAAGAGTAGACATGGAGATATATCTCCAGCATGGTCTACAACAAAAATGTGCTGGACTGGTTAGCGCCGGATGCTCGCAACGCGATGACATGAGTTCGAATTCTGTCTTTAACTTTAGATTTTTATATTATATATTACTTATTTAATATATACTTCTTTCGCTACTGTACTGACAGTGGAACCCACAGAGTACTTAGAATACAAGATTAAGGATGGACTTGTTTCTTTTTAACTTTCTGTACGAAGCTGTAGCCACCCTGCAAGTCACGTGTACACTGTACATGCAATTAACTTTTTATAGAGGGACAATCATACACGCAATTAACTCAAATGGATTGGATGTCACTCTATTATTTCCAGCATAAGAGCATCTCCAACGGCAGCCGGCAAATTTCCTCCCGCTTCCTTCCGCGGAGGACGACATCAAACGCCAGCGGCATACATTTTCACAACTCTAACCAACCAGATGAAATTCGTGCAAACACGGACTGATTTCATATAAGCATGAAGGATTTCGTATAAAAAAGCCGGATCTTCATATAAACATGATGGATTTCATTACATTTACATGAACTAAGCGGTGCCAATCCGGCTCTCTTGGTATAATTAATACTCCCTCCGTCCGGAAATACTTGTCCTAGAAATGGATGTATCTAGACTTATTTTAGTTATAGATACATACAATTTATCCATTCTTAGAACAAAAATTTCCCGCCAGCTGGAGAGGGAGTACATAATCTAAATGGCCGCCCGCGGATCCCTTTGTCTTCCTCATGTCCGGCAGACACTTTGCGGGGTCGACGAAGGTCCTCGGAAGAGACGAAGAAGCAAAGAAACCACCTGAATGCGCAGTCGTCGCCTCGGCGGTGGCCTTCATGGGACCCAAGTGGCGGCGGCCTCCCGTGTTCTACTTCTCCTCGATGATGGCGGCGGACACGGAGAAGCTGGCCACCGACTCGTCGCTCTCCACGCAACTGGCTTCTGTCTCTGCTTGCATGGCGCTGCCGCAGGCACGGGAGGCGCCCCACAGACAGGGAGGCGCGGCACCGCAGACACTGGTGGCGCGGTACGATGCGGCAGCGACGATGCCCGTACCGGTGTGCTCGCCGCCGTGCCGGCGTGGAGCAACTCGCCACTCCTCATCGATCTGAACTAGAGCGGCGAGTTGCTGAACCACGCGCCTGCTTGGGGCGGCAAGTGGCTCCGTCCGGCCAAGCGAGGTTGGTGAAGCACCGAGCGGCCTGGCCTGTATCTGGAGGGCTCGGCGGGCCACCCAGCCGGGTAATATGCTGGAGAACAGCTCCTCGGAAGCCATCGGAAGAGTGGAGAAAATGGTGAAGGAGGAGATGGGGGAGCGGCGGAGGGGTGCGATTCTTGCCTGCTGTCTGTCTGGCCTTGTGTAAATAGAGGCGGACGGTAGGAGCTTGCCGGCGTCTGGCCTCTTTTAAACTGAGGGCGGACGGGAGGAGCTCAGTCGGTGTTGCGTTTAATTCTGGCCCGCTCATGAACGGACGTGTGGTCGGAGTAGGTTTCTCGGTTTGCATGCGGGTTTAACGGAGGGGTTTGATGGAGGCGAGGAGGCGTGTTTAGCCAGGCATGCAGCAGGCGGCACAGTACTATTTGATTTGGCAGTGGGCGGTGCAGTTCCCGATACAGCTTTTATGCAGACGAGGGAGGGAGTAGCGGTTCCCGAAATGTTGAACGGCCAATGCATCCTCCTTCAATTAATGCATGAGGGTCATAACCCACAAGTATAGGGGATCGCAACAGTTTTCGAGGGTAGAGTATTCAACCCAAATTTATTGATTCGACACAAGGGGAGCCAAAGAATATTCTCAAGTATTAGCAGTTGAGTTGTCAATTCAACCACACCTGGATAACTTAGTATCTGCACCAAAGTATTTAGTAGCAAAGTAATATGATAGTAGTGGTAACGGTAACAAAAGTAACGGTAGCAAAAGTAATATTTTTGGTGTTTTGTAGTGATTGTAACAGTAGCAACGGGAAAGTAAATAAGCGATGTGAAAAGCTCGTAGGCATTGGATCGGTGATGGAGAATTATGCCGGATGCGGTTCATCATGTAACAATCATAACATAGAGTGACACAGAACTAGCTCCAATCATTCAATGTAATATAGGCATGTATTCCGAATATAGTCATACGTGCTTATGGAAAAGAACTTGCATGACATCTTTTGTCCTACCCTCCTGTGGCTGCGGGGTCCTAATGGAAATTAAGGGATATTAAGGCCTCCTTTTAATAGAGTACCGAAACAAAGCATTAGCACATAGTGAATACATGAACTCCTCAAACTATGGTCATCACCGGGAGTGGTCCCGATTATTGTCACTTCGGGGTTGCCGGATCATAACACATAGTAGGTGACTATAGACTTGCAAGATAGGATCAAGAACTCACATATATTCATGAAAACATAATAGGTTCAGATCTGAAATCATGGCACTCGGGCCCTAGTGACAAGCATTAAGCATAGCAAAGTCATAGCAACATCAACCTCAGAATATAGTGGATACTAGGGATCAAACCCTAACAAAACTAACTCGATTACGTGATAAATCTCATCCAACCCATCACCGTCCAGCAAGCCTATGATGGAATTACTCACGCACGGCGGTGAGCATCATGAAATTGGTGATGGAGGATGGTTGATGATGACGACGGCGACGGATTCCCCTCTCCGGAGCCCCGAACGGACTCCAGATCGGCCCTCCCGAGAGGTTTTAGGGCTTGGCGGCGGCTCCGTATCGTAAAACGTGATGAATCCTTCTCTCTGATTTTTTTCTCCCCGAAAGTGAATATATGGAGTTGGAGTTGAGATCGGTGGACCGTCAGGGGCCCACGAGGTAGGGGGCGCGCCCTAGGGGGGCAAGCGCGCCCCCACCCTCGTGGGCAGGGTGTGGGCCCCCTGACATGGATTTTTCTTCCGGTATTTTTCTTATTTTCCAAGTAGATGTTCCGTGGAGTTTCAGGTCATTCCGAGAACTTTTGTTTCTTCACATAAATAACACCATGGAAAGTTAGCTGAAAACAGCGTCGGTCCGGGTTAGTTCCATTCAAATCATGCAAGTTAGAGTCCAAAACAAGGGCAAAAGGGTTTGGAAAAGTAGATACGACAGAGACGTATCAACTCCCCCAAGCTTAAACCTTTGCTTGTCCTCAAGCAATTCAGTTGATAAACTGAAAGTGATAAAGAAAAAATTTTACAAACTCTGTTTGCTCTTGTTGTTGTAAATATGTAAAGCCAGCATTCAAGTTTTCAGCAAAGATTATGACTAACCACATTCACAATAACTCTTAGGTCTAATGTTTACTCATATCAATGGCATAATCAACTAGTGAGCCATAATAATAAATCTCGGATGACAACACTTTCTCAAAACAATCATAATATGATATAACAAGATGGTATCTCGCTAGCCCTTTCTGAGACCGCAAAACATAAATGCAGAGCACCTTTAAAGATCAAGGACTGACTAGACATTGTAATTCATGGTAAAAGAGATCCAATCATAGTCATACCCAATATAAATTAATAGTAATGAATGCAAATGACAGCTGCGCTCTCCAGCTAGTGCTTTTTAATAAGAGGTGATGACTCAACATAAAAGTAAATAGATAGGCCCTTCGCAGAGGGAAGCATGGATTTGTAGAGGTGCCAGAGCTCGGTTTTGAAATAGAGATAAATAATATTTTGAGCGGCATACTTTCATTGTCAATATAACAACCAAGAGATGGCGATATCTTCCATGCTACACACATTATAGGCGGTTCCCAAACAGAATGGTAAAGTTTATACTCCCCCTCCACCAACAAGCATCAATCCATAGCTTGCTCGAAACAACGAGTGCCTCCAACAAGCAACAGCCCCAGGGGGAGTTTTGTTTGCAATTAGTTTGATTTAGTTTGCATAAAGCATGGGACTGGGCATCCCGGTGACCAGCCATTTTCTCGTGAGTGAGGAGCGGAGTCCACTCCTCTTGAGAATAACCCGCCTAGCATGGAAGATACGGACAGCCCTAGTTGATACATGAGCTATTCGAGCATACAAAACAGAATTTCATTTGAAGGTTTAGAGTTTGGCACATACAAATTTACTTGGAACGGCAGGTAATACCGCATATAGGAAGGTATGTGGACTCATATGGCATAACTTTGGGGTTTAAGGGATTGGATGCACAAGCAGTATTCCCGCTTAGTACAAGTGAAGGCTAGCAAAAGACTGGGAAGCGACCAACTAGAGAGCGACAAGAGTCATGAACATGCATTAAAATTAATAAACATTGAGTGCAAGCATGAGTAGGATATAATCCACCATGAACATAAATATCGTGAAGGCTATGTTGATTTTGTTTCAACTACATGTGTGAACATGTGCCAAGTCAAGTCACTTAAATCATTCAAAGGAGGATACCACCCCATCATACCACATCATAACCATTTTAATAGCATGTTGGCACGCAAGGTAAACCATTATAACTCATAGCTAATCAAGCATGGCACGAGCAACTATGATCTCTAATTGTCATTGCAAACATGTTTATTCATAATAAGCTGAATCAGGAACGATGAACTCATCATATTTACAAAAACAAAAGAGGTCGAGTTCATACCAGCTTCTCTCATCTCAATCAGTCCATCATATATCGTCATAATTGCCTTTCACTTGCACGACCGAACGATGTGAAAATAATAAGAGTGCACATGCATTGGACTAAGCTGGAATCTGCGAGCATTCAATAAATAGGAGAAGACAAGGCAATATGGGCTCTTGGTTAAATCAACAATAATGCATATAAGAGCCACTTCAACAATTTAATCATGGTCTTCTCCTAATGACCCCCAAAGAAAAGAAAAGAAATAAAACTATTTACATGGGAAAGCTCCCAACAAGCAAAAGAAGAACGGGAAATCTTTTTGGGTTTTTTTTTATTATTACTACTACACAAGAAAAGTAAACTAACTAAAAGCTACACTAAATTTTTTTGTTTTTCTTAAAGTTTATTAAACACACAAGAAGAAAGCAGGAAAAAGAAAAATAAACTAGCATGGATACTACAGTGAAAAAGTATGAGCACCGACATCTAGCAATGAGTGTGTGTACATGAATGTAATGTCGGTGAGAAATACGCACTCCCCCAAGCTTAGGCTTTTGGCCTAAGTTGGTTCATTTCCAAGGATGGCCTGGTGGATATCCGTAGTTGTATCCTGGGTCGTACCGAGATGAAGAGGACTCTGACTGCCACTGGCTGGCAGTCATCTCCGGATCCCAAAAGTAATCAGACTGTCGTGGAGGCTCAAATTGTAGTTCCGGCTCCGGGGCTGGTGTAGGGTTCCGGTAAGCGTAAATGGCCGCCCACGGAACGAGATACGGACCTTCAGATAAATTAAACAAGGAAGGAGCAGGCAAGGTAATAGTCTCAGGGTGATGTTTATCAAAGAACAATTTGTATTTAAGCTCCCCTTCCTTGTTCTTAACAATAAAGTCATGCGCTACCATACTCTTATAATCTAAATAAGCATTGGGCAGCAATTTTTCTTCTTTCTCATAGAGCCTAATAGGTATGTTATAATGCGCGGCAAGGCGTGAAGCATAAATACCTCCAAAGATGGGACCCTTAGTACGGTTCAAACTTAACCATTTAGCAATAATACCGCCCATACTAACAGTGTTATCGGAAAATAAACCATGGAACAAAATGATAATATCAGGAACACTAAGGTTTCCACAGTTTCAGCGACCAATCAAGCAACGACTAGCAAATATGGCAAAGTAGCGTAAAACAGGAAAATGTATGCTAGTGATTCTTGCATCGGAAACCTTCCTGGTTTCCCCCATAGTAATGGTGTCAATAAACCCGTCCACATCTTTACGATGTGGTTCATCTAAGGTACCCTCAAAGGGTATTTTTCAAACCTTGCAAAATTCATCTAGTGGCATCTTCTTAACAACATCATATAAATGAAACTCTACTGAAGGAGGTGTTTCTTTAGGAAAATAGTAGAAGTTTTGCACAAAAGTATTGGTGAGTAAGAGATACTGATGACGTTGCTCGCGGAGGAAGTCCGTGAGGCAAGCATTCTCAGCCAATGAATAGAAATCATCATAAATCCCGGCTTCTCTAAGAAATCATCGGAAGGCCACTCACACGGCCGGACCTCCGTGGTGCGAGGCAAATTATATTTGGGCCTCTGTGCTTCTTCACTTTGCTTTTCCTTCGAGCTTCGGCTCGATGAGCCCCTCAAAAATCTCTTCATTATTTTCTGAAAAATTCTGAAATTTTTAGTAACTTCAAATAAAATTAAACCAAACTCCACAGAATTGATAGCAACTACTCCTACAAGTGCCTAGAGACTATATCATGCATTAGAACTACTTGGAACCATATAAATTTGGCATGCAAGCTCAAGAACATGGTCACCTAGGCAGCACAAATTTGCAATGAATAGAGCACTAGAACAAAAACTAATTGGACCAATCGAGGAGTCACATACCAAGGAACAATCTCCCCAAGCAGTTTTGTGAGAGGTGCTTTGAGCAAGGAGGTCGAAAATCGCAGCAAAATGAGCTAGAACTCGTGCTTGAGCTGGATATTGGTGTTTGTGGGAGGAAGAAGGAGTGTGTGGGTGCAGGAATAAGTGGAGGGGAGCCACCGTGGGCCCACGAGGCAGGGGCGCGCCCAGGGGGGTAGGGCGCGCCCTCCACCCTCGTGGCCAGGTGCTTGCCCCTCCTGCAGTGTTCTCATTGCCAGATATTCTCAAATATTCCAGAAAAAATCATATTCCATTTTCAGGGCATTTGGAGAACTTTTATTTTCGGGGTATTTTTATATTGCACGGATAAATCAGAAACAGACAGAAAAATACTATTTTACTTTATTTCAACTAAATAACAGAAAGTAGAAAGAGGGTACAGAAGGTTGTGCCTTCTAGTTTCATCCATCTCATGCTCATCAAAAGGAATCCACTAACAAGGTTGATCAAGTCTTGTTAACAAACTCATTCCGAATAACATGAAACCGGAGAAATTTCGAATAACACTATGTTACCTCAACGGGGATATGCACATCCCCAATAATAAGAATATCATATTTCTTCTTGACAGTAGGAAGAGGAAATTCAAAACCTCCAAATATAATCGATGGAATTTTTCCAATAGAATTGATACTATGAACTTGAGGTTGTTTCCTCGGAAAGTGTACCGTATGCTCATTACCATTAACATGAAAAGTGACATTGCCTTTGTTGCAATCAATAACAGCCCCTGCAGTATTCAAAAAGGGTCTTCCAAGAATAATAGACATACTATCGTCCTCGGGAATATCAAGAATAACAAAGTCCGTTAAAATAGTAACGTTTGCAACCACAACAGGCACATCCTCACAAATACCGACAGGTATAGCAGTTGATTTATCAGCCATTTGCAAAGATATTTCAGTAGGTGTCAACTTATTCAAATCAAGTCTACGATATAAAGAGAGAGGCATAACACTAACACCGGCTCCAAGATCACATAAAGCAGTTTTAACATAGTTTCTTTTAATGGAGCATGGTATAGTGGGTACTCCTGGATCTCCTAGTTTCTTAGGTATTCCACCCTTAAAAGTATAATTAGCAAGCATGGTGGAAATCTCAGCTTCAGGTATCTTTCTCTTATTTGTAACAATATATTTCATATACTTAGCATAAGGATTCATTCTGAGCATATCAGTTAATCGCATACGCAAAAAGATAGGTCTAATCATTTCAGCAAAGCGCTCAAAATCCTCATCATCCTTTTTCTTGGATGGTTTGGGAGGAAAAGGCATGGGTTTCTGACCCCATGGTTCCCTTTCTTTACCATGTTTCCTAGCAACAAAGTCTCTCTTATCATAACATTGATTCTTTGATTGTGGGTTATCAAGATCAACAACAGGTTCAATTTCTACATCATTATCATTACTAGGTTGAGCATCATCATGAACATCATCATTAGCATTTTCATTAGGTTCATGTTCATTACCAGATTGTGTTTCAGCATCAGAAATAGAAATATCATTTGGATTCTCAGGTGGTTCAGCAATAGGTTCACTAGAAGCATGCAAAGTTCTATCATTTTTCTTTTTCTTCTTTTTAGAAGGACTAGGTGCATCAATATTATTTCTCTGAGAATCTTGCTCAATTCTCTTAGGGTGGCCTTCAGAATACAAAGGTTCCTGAGTCATTCTACTAGTTCTAGTAGCCACTCTAACAGTATAATCATTTTTCTTACTGTTCATTTCATTGAACAAATCATTTTGAGCCTTAAGTACTTGTTCTACTTGAGTGGTAACCATAGAAGCATGTTTACTAATGAGTTTAAGTTCACCTTTAACATTAGCCATATAATCACCCAAGTGTTCAATCATATAAGCATTTTGTTTTAATTGTCTACCAAAATAAGCATTGAAATCTTCCTGCTTAACCATAAAGTTATCAAACTCATCCAAGCATTGGCTAGCAATTTTAGTAGGAGGGATTTCAGCTTTATCATATCTATAGAGAGAATTTACCTTTACTACCTGTGTCGGGTTATCAAGACCATGAGTTTCTTCAATAGGTAATGGATTAAGATTATATGTTTCTTCAACAGATGATAAATTAAGACCATGTATTTCTTCAATAGGAGGTAAATTCTTAACATCTTCAGCTTTAATACCCTTTTCTTTCATAGATTTCTTTGCCTCTTGCATATCTTCAGGACTGAGAAATAGAACACCTCTCTTCTTCGGAGTTGGTTTAGGAATAGGCTCAGGAATTGGCTCAGGAGCTGGCTCAGGAAGTGTCCAATTATTTTCATTTGTCAACATATTATTCAATAGAATTTCAGCTTCATCCGGTGTCTTTCCCTGAAAACAGAACCAGCACAACTATCCAGGTAATCTCTGGAAGCATCGGTTAGTCCATTATAAAAGATATCATGTATTTCATTTTTCTTAAGAGGATGATCAGGCAAAGCATTAAGTAACTTGAGAAGCCTCCCCCAAGCTTGTGGTCTCTTCTTCAATTTGCACAAAATTATATATTTCCCTTAAAGCAGCTTGTTTCTTATGAGCAGGGAAATATTTAGCAGAGAAGTAATAAATCATATCCTGGGGACTACGCACACAACCAGGATCAAGAGAATTAAACCATATCTTAGCATCACCCTTTAATGAGAACGGAAATATTTTAAGGATATATAGGTAGCGAGATTTCTCATCATTAGTGAACAGGGTGGCTATATCATTTAATTTAGTAAGATGTGCCACAACAGTTTCAGATTCATATCCATGAAAAGGATCAGATTCAACCAAAGTAATTATATCAGGATCAACAGAGAATTCATAATCCTTATTAGTAACACAGATAGGTGAAGTAGCAAAAGCAGGGTCAGATTTCATTCTATCATTAAGAGATTGCTGCTTCCATTTAGCTAATAACCTCTTGAGTTCATATCTGTCTTTGCAAGCTAAAATAGCTAAAGTAGCTTCTTTATCAAAAACATAACCCTCAGGAATAACAGGCAAGTCTTCATCATCACTTTCATCAATATAATCAGTTTCAATAATTTCTTTCTCTCTGACCCTAGCAATTTGTTCATCAAGAAATTCACCAAGTGGCACAACAGTATCAAGCATAGAAGTAGTCTCATCATAAGTATCATGCATAGCAGAAGTGGCATCATCAATAACATGCGACATATCAGAACGAATAGCAGAAGCAGGTTTACGTGTCGCAAGCTTACTCAAAACAGAAGGTGAATCAAGTGCAGAGCTAGATGGCAGTTCCTTACCTCCTCTCGTAGTTGAGGGATAAATTCTTGTCTTAGCGTCTTTCAAGTTCTTCATAGTGGCCAGCAGATATAAATCCCAAGTGACTCAAAGAATAGAGCTATGCTCCCCGGCAACGGCGCCAGAAAATAGTCTTGATAACCCACAAGTATAGGGGATCGCAACAGTTTTCGAGGGTAGAGTATTCAACCCAAATTTATTGATTCGACACAAGGGGAGCCAAAGAATATTCTCAAGTATTAGCAGTTGAGTTGTCAATTCAACCACACCTGGATAACTTAGTATCTGCACCAAAGTATTTAGTAGCAAAGTAATATGATAGTAGTGGTAACGGTAACAAAAGTAACGGTAGCAAAAGTAATATTTTTGGTGTTTTGTAGTGATTGTAACAGTAGCAACGGAAATGTAATTAAGCGAAGAACAATATGTGAAAAGCTCGTAGGCATTGGATCGGTGATGGAGAATTATGATGGATGCGGTTCATCATGTAACAATCATAACATAGGGTGACACAGAACTAGCTCCAATTCATCAATTAATGTAGGCATGTATTCCGAATATAGTCATACGTGCTTATGGAAAAGAACTTGCATGACATCTTTTGTCCTACCCTCCCGTGGCTGCGGGGTCCTAATGGAAACTAAGGGATATTAAGGCCTCCTTTTAATAGAGTACCGGAACAAAGCATTAGCACATAGTGAATACATGAACTCCTCAAACTATGGTCATCACCGGGAGTGGTCCCGATTATTGTCACTTCGGGGTTGCCGGATCATAACACATAGTAGGTGACTATAGACTTGCAAGATAGGATCAAGAACTCACATATATTCATGAAAACATAATAGGTTCAGATCTGAAATCATGGCACTCGGGCCCTAGTGACAAGCATTAAGCATAGCAAAGTCATAGCAACATCAATCTCAGAACATAGTGGATACTAGGGATCAAACCCTAACAAAACTAACTCGATTACATGATAAATCTCATCCAACCCATCACCGTCCAGCAAGCCTACGATGGAATTACTCACGCACGGCGGTGAGCATCATTAAATTGGTGATGTAGGATGGTTGATGATGACGACGGCGACAGATTCCCCTCTCCGGAGCCCCGAACGGACTCCAGGTCATCCCTCCCGAGAGGTTTTAGGGCTTGGAGGCGGCTCCATATCGTAAAACGCGATGAATCCTTCTCTCTGATTTTTTTCTCCCCGAAAGTGAATATATGGAGTTGGAGTTGAGGTCAGTGGAGCGTCAGAGGGCCCACGAGGTAGGGGGCGCGCCCTAGGGGGTCAGGCGCGCCCCCACCCTCGTGGGCAGGGTGTGGGCCCCCTGACGTGGATTTTTCTTTCGGTATTTTTCTTATTTTCCAAATAGATGTTCCGTGGAGTTTCAGGTCATTCTGAGAACTTTTGTTTCTGCACATAAATAACACCATGGAAAGTCTGCTGAAAACAGCGTCAGTCCGGGTTAGTTCCATTCAAATCATGCAAGTTAGAGTCGAAAACAAGGGAAAAAGTGTTTGGAAAAGTAGATACGACGGAGACGTATCAGAGGGAAGTAATGGGAGGAGGACCGGGAAAAGAGGCTGCACGATGTGAATGCAACGCAGTTTGCCCTCATATAAAGGCGCCCCTCCATTCCAATGCATCTACCACATCGTACGCACCTAAGCATTTGCCTAACCACCTACACTAAGTGCAAAAGAGCTCACTCCAGACCCATGGCGGCGATGCGCGCGAGCGGCCAGCGGCTATGCCAGATGGTCCACGACGTCGGCCTGCGGCATGGCGCCGAGGATCGTCTCCATGCGGTGTTGGAGACCGGCTAGTGGATGGCCGCCGTCGATGCCAACTACGACTCTCAGTAGGAACAGATGATCGTTGCCACCACCAACAAGTTCACCGTCCTCAAGAAGCTCGCGGACGACATCGCCGTACTCCTCCAGCCCGCATGCTCGGGCTCCTCATTGCCTGCCACCCTAATCGGCCTCCATGGCCGGAACCTCTTTCAAGCCCTGGTTGCCCTGCGACTGCCCGCCGATGCCATGAATAATGTCCACCTGGAGGTCGCGCTCGCCACAAGGCGCCTCGCCCTGCAAGAATTTGTCGACCTACACATCCACGTGTATGAGCAAATCGTGTACATAGGTATCTACAAGGCCAGTGAGGACGCTACGACGTTGGCCTTCATCAACCGGCTGGAAGCCTTGGATGCCTTTGCTGAGAAGCACCTCGACCTCGCCACAAAAGCTGCCGCTCCTTAGCCGCCGGTCGGTGGCCCGACGCACTAAGTTGAGGAGGAGGAGGTCGTACGTTGATGGATGCATCTTTCTTCTTGCCTTCTGTAACCACCACTGCGATCGCATCATCATCGTGGCCTTTATTCTTATTGTGTTGTTGCATTCTTGTTCCAGTCAATACTGACATGTGCGATCCCTTTGCTTAATTATATGCATCACTGTAACTAGTACTCCATCCGTCAATTTATAAGTTGTGCTTACCTTTTCCATCAACTTCGTGCAACGCGCGGGCATCTTGCTAGAAACACTAGAACATGTCGGACCGCGTGTGACCAAACCGACGATGCGCCAACCTAGCTACTATGTACCCTACTTATCTGGCGGAAATAGCCCCGCCCTAGCATTTCCAATCGTTATTTCTATCTATCGATCGTGCCAAGGAGCAGAAACAAAATGTTACAATTTATACATGTTTCTCTACTCCTACTCCTATAAAAGACTAAGTTAGTGATGGTGGTGTGTCTGCCATCCGTCGTTTCTGACCATTAGATCTGCATCTAACGGCTGTGAGGTAAGTTGTGGCATTTTTGCAACAATAGCCCACTTCTCTGCTCCAATTCGCAGAAAACCCCTTATTATCTTGAAAGCAACCACATCCCTCCCTCACCTCATCAAAATAGCCTGAGAAATATATATATATACTCCTATAAAAGACTCAGTTGGTGATGGTGGTGTGTCTGCCATCCGTCGTTTTTGACCATTAGATCTGCATTTAACGGCTGTGAGGTAAGTTGTGGCATTTTTGCAACAATAGCCCACTTCTCTGCTCCAATTTGCAGAAAACCCCTTATTATCTTGAAAGCAACCACAACCCTCCCTCACCTCATCAAAACAGCCTGAGAAATATATTTTGAGTGAAAAGTACTCCCTCCGTTCCTAAATATTTGTCTTTCTAGAGATTTCAATAAGTGACTACATACAGAGAAAAATGAGTGAATCTACACTTCAAAATATGTCTATATAATCCGTATGTGATAGTCCATTTGAAATCTCTAAAAAGTCAAATATTTAGGAACGAAGGGAGTAATATATTAGGAGTATATCAAAACATGAGTGATTTATTTCAAGTTTGTGAACAAGTACTACTATTCTACTACTTTGGATCTGTCGCAACGCACGGGCACATTGCTAGTAAAAGGAAAAGGCCTGCCGCGTTCGTGTCGCACTCCCCCCACGGACGCCCAGGAATCAGGAGTACTCCATGGCCCGTCCGGCACGACACATAGCTTAGGGAAGGCGTGTTGCCTAGCATTTTCACTTTCATGTGCGACCGCCGTTGAGCAAACCGACTATTGGCAAACCGCACCACGCCCGTCGCCGGGTTGGAAAACAGAAACGAGGGGAAGATCTAGCTGTAGAAAGGAAGCAAAGAAATTTGGTGTCAGATGGGGCTCGTTGATAGAGTTGGAGCATTCCGTACTACTCTACTCCTACTAGTACCAAGTTTGTACTATACAACTAGTACTACCACTATACAACTAGTAGGTACATGCATGGCACAACATCGTAGGAACAAAAAAGGGAAGATCTTGTTTTGGGTGATTTATCTTTTTTTCTGTCAACGTAGTATGAATAATATGATGTGGGGGCACCCATGAAGCTTATGTGGCTTGGTTGCATGGCTACGAAAGGTTAGAGAAAAATAAATAGATAATGTGTTTAGAGTGCACTCCACTAAACAGATATACTTTGGATCCATTGCAACGGGCCGGCACATCTATATCTATACCCCCTATATAGTGTGTGAATAACTTTGAAAGTTGGTCGTTGGATGAAGCCAATCCGACGGTACAAAGATGGCAAATCCGAGCACTACTGGCCGTTGGATATCATCTACATTCCATCAGATTCTGCCACATGTAGAATCTAGAAGACTCCATGGTTGAACTTCATTCATGACTAACTTTGCCACAACTAAGCTTAGGCAAAGTGTGTCTGCCACAAAAAATGAGGCTAACAAAATGGCCACCACAAGTGTGGCAAGATTTGGCAAGAAGTTGAGTCTATGACATGTGGACCATGTAGCTAGAAAAGTGTGGCAAGCCACAAGTGTAGCAATGAACCAAACACATGCCTGGTGTGTTTGGTAGGGTGTATGAAGGGTGCATGATCCCAAGAGTTCCCTTCTCGACCCATTTTTGGGTGTTTGGTAGAGTGTATGGAGGGTGCATGAGTCCACACTAGATTAGCACAAATACACTAGAAGTATGCATGAAGAGAGCATACATGAAGAGGGGTGTTGAGTTGAGCATGCATGAAGAGGGAACAACTATGCTGAGACGAGAACGCAACCAAACACACTTGTGGCATGCCTAGGATTAGGCGTGGCAACCTTAGGCTGCAAACCAAACCATAACTTTGAAAGTTGGTCGTTGGATGAAGCCAATCCGACGGTACAAAGATGGCACATCCGAGCACTACTGGCCGTTGGATATCATCTATGTTCCACCAGATTCTGCCACATGTATAATCTAGAAGACTCCATGGTTGAACTTCATTCATGACTAACTTTGCCACAACTAAGCATAGGCAAAGTGTGTCTGCCACAAAAAATGTCGCTAACAAAATGGCCACCACAAGTGTGGCAAGATTTGGCAAGAAGTTGAGTCTATGACATGTGGACCATGTAGCTAGAAAAGTGTGGCAAGCCACAAGTGTAGCAATGAACCAAACACATGCCGGCACGCCTAAGCTTAGGCGTGGCAACCTTAGGGTGCAAACCAAACCATAAATTTGAAAGTTGGTCGTTGGATGAAGCCAATCCGACGGTACAAAGATGGCAAATCCGAGCACTACTGGCCGTTGCATATCATCTACATTCCACCAGATTTTGCCACATGTAGAATCTAGAAGACTCCACATGTAGAAGCATAATGCACAAACCACCAGAATCTCATGCGTGCAATGCACGTCTAACTTACTAGTAGTTGGTAGTAGTAAGAAACAAATTCCGGGTTTGGCACGAGCTCGTACTGCGGGAGCACCACAAGGCCTGCCGCAAGAGTTACATTTCCCCCTCGGGGCCCACGGGACCGAACTTCAGTGGCTTAGTGCCCGGCCTATGAGTCAATGACATGCGGACGTTAAATGCGGCTGGCCCACATGTCATTCTCATGGTGGTGGTGCGGTTCGCGACTCACTCGTTCGAGATGAACCGGCCGGTGGTGGCGTGGTCGTGGCGAGGGTGCCACAGCTGGGCGTCGGGGCGTTACGAGGCGTAGATGGCCACACCGGCGGGTACTACCTGCAGTACAGAAGTACTCCAGCTGAGGATTGATGCCCGGGACGAAATGTGTCACAGCCGCTAGATGAAAATTCGATGGTGCGGGACGTGTGGTGTCATGGGTTCGTGCGGCGTCGTGGGAATCACATGTGGCTGTGGTAGAAACTTGATGCTCGCCGCATTTAAGGTGGCCCACATGTCATGCACACAAAGGCAGAGGGGCGGTGCGGCCGAGAGGGGTGAGGCGCACGTCGGGGGACGTGGTGCTGTGGGTTGGAGCGGCGTCGTGGGAATCGCCAGTGGCAGTGGATGAAATGTGATGGTCGTTGTAGTTGAACTTCCATGGACAAGCTGTCATGTCTACGGACACATGCTGAGGGAGTCCTGGATTAGGGGGTCCTCGGACCGCCGGACTATGTACTTTGGCCGGACTGTTGGACTATGAAGATACAAGATTGAAGACTTTGTCCCGTGTCCGGACGGGACTCTCCTTTGCGTGGAAGGCAAGCTTGGCAATTCGGATATGTAGATCTCCTCCCTTCTAATCGACTATGTGTAACCCTAGCCCCCTCCGGTGTCTATATAAACCGGAGGGTTTAGTCCGTAGGACAACAACAATCATAATCATAGGCTAGCTTCTAGGGTTTAGCCTCTACGATCTCGTGGTAGATCAACTCTTGTAATACTCATATCATCAAGATCAATCAAGCAGGAAGTAGGGTATTACCTCCATCGAGAGGGCCCGAACCTGGGTAAACATTGTGTCCCCCGCCTCCTATTACCATCCGCCTTAGACGCACAGTTCGGGACCCCCAACCTGAGATCCGCCGGTTTTGACACCGACATTGGTGCTTTCATTGAGAGTTCCGCTGTGCTGTCACCATAAGGCTTGATGGCTCCTTCGATCATCGACAACGATGCGATCCAGGGTGAGGTTTTCCTCCCCGGACAAATATTCGTATTCGGCGGCTTCGTACTGCGGGCCAACTCGCTTGGCCATCTGGAGCAGATCGAGAGCTACGCCCCTGGCCATGAGGTCAGGTTCGGAAGCTTGAACTATACTGCCGACATCCGCGGAGACTTGATCTTCGACGGATTCGAACCCATGACAGGTGCGCCGCACAGTCACGATGAGCATGACTTAGCTCTGTCGTCAGACGGTGTTCGGGAGATCACACCTGTAGTTACTCCGGCCCTCAATCCGGAGCATATTGCGCCGTCCGAGGACAGGTGGATGGACCCCGCCACGGAGGCCGCACACTCAGCGCCGATAGAGCAGAATACTGACTTCACCTCCTATGAGACCTGTGTTGCCGGATCCTTGGATTCATCCCCGGCCACGGGCTCCGAACCGCCTTTGTCCGTGCCTATCGAATCTGATTGGGCGCCGATCATGGAGTTTTCCTCCACGGATATCTTTCAGCACTCGCCCCTGGGCGATGTACTAAATTCATTAAGGTCTCTCGCCTTGTCAAGAGACCCTTGGCCGAACTGTGTTCGGCTTGAGTGGGAAGCGGACGACGAAGAAATTCGTCCCCCACCCACCACCCACTTAATAGCCACTGTCGATGACTTAACCGACATGCTCGATTTCGGCTCCGAAGACATCGATGGTATGGACGACGATGCAGGAGACGAACAGGAACCACCGCCCATAGGACGGTGGACTGCCACCTCATCATATGATATATACATGGTGGACACCCCTAGGGAAAGCGATGGCAACAAGGCAACGGAGGATAATCCCCCTGAGAAGCAATCTAAGCACCGGCGTCATCGGCGCCGCTCTAAGCCCCGCCACAGCAAAAGCAGCGATACAGGCACAAGAGACAATAACGCTCCGGATAGTGCTGAAGACGAAGACAGTCCCCTCCAGCCTGGCCTCGAGCGGGAGGATGGGCAAGCTAGCCCTCAGGAACAGGCAGCAGACGGAGAATCAGAGGATGACAATTACATGCCTCTCTCCGAAGACGAGGTGAGCCTCGCCGACGAAGAAATTATCATGCCTGAGGACCCCGTCGAACAGGAGCGCTTCAAGCGCCTGCTTATAGCCACAGCAAAAAGCCTGAAGAAAAAGCAACAATAGCTTCGAGCTGATCAAGATCTGTTAGCGGATAGATGGACTGAGGTCCTGGCGGCCGAGGAATATGAACTCGAGCGCCCAACCAAGAGTTACCCAAAGCACAGGTTGCTACCCCAACTCGTGGAGGAAGCATTAAAACCTACACTACCAGCGCATGATGCAGCTGATCGGCCATCTCGTGGCCGATACAGAGCGGCATATCAGCCCAAAGTCCAGCCCGCACCCCGTCGCCAGTCAAACAAAAACACCAAGGCCCGGGGCAACACGCAGGACCTGCGAGACATATTGAAAAAAGCAGGACATAAAAGATCAATCTACGGATCACGCGGGCGCCCCCCAACGCATGACGACGACTGTCACGCTGGATATACTAAAAGCAAATCCGGCCAGGCCGAATGCAGCAGACAAGACTCGTATGAACCGCGTCGTGATATAGCCTGGCACAGAGACGCCTCACACCCACTATGCTTCACCGATGAAGTAATGGATCATGAATTCCCATAAGGGTTTAAACCCGTTAACATTGAATCATATGATGGTACCACAGACCCCGCAGTATGGATAGAGGATTTCTTCCTCCACATTCACATGGCCCGCGGGGATGATCTACATGCCATCAAGTATCTCCCGCTAAAACTCAAAGGACCGGCTCGGCATTGGCTGAATAGCTTGCCGGCAAACTCCATCGGAAGTTGGGAGAACCTGGCAGACACATTCCTGGACAACTTCCGGGGCACTTATGTGCGACCACCGGATGCTGATGATTTAAGTCACATAATACAACAGCGCGGAGAGTCAGCCAGGAAATTCTGGACTCGGTTCCTAACTAAAAAGAACCAAATTGTCGACTGTCCGTATGCCTAAGCCCTAGCGGCCTTTAAACATAACATCCGTGACAAGTGGCTCGCCTGACATCTCGGGCAAGAGAAGCCAAAATCCATGGCAGCCCTCACGACACTTATGACCCGCTTTTGCGTGGGCGAAGACAGCTGGTTGGCCCGTAGCAACAACACAACAAGCAACCCTGGTACATCAGAGGCCAGAGATAGCAACGGCAAACCCCGACGCAACAAACATAAGCGCCGCAAACATGGTGGACACGCCGAAAATACGGCAGTCAATGCCGGATTTAGCGGCCCTAAGTCCGGTCAGCGGAATGGGCCACTCAAAAATGACAATTTGGGTTCGTCCAGTCTGGACCGCATACTCGACCGCCAATGCCAAATTCATGGCACCCTAGGAACGCCAGCCACCCATACCAACAGAGAATGTTGGGTCTTCAAACAAGCCGGCAGGGCAGGCGCCAAAAACAAAGATGGGGGGTCCCAAAGCGATGATGGCGACGAAGAGCCCAGATCACCGAATACAGGAGGGCAAAAGAAATTTCCCCCGCAAATCCAAATGGTGAACGTGGTAAACAACACCCACATTCCCTATCCGGACCGAATGCGCACCCTTAGGGATGCCGACTTAACGGAACTAGTCGCCCCACAATATAAACTAGGGCCGGTCACCTTCAACCACACGGATCGTCCAGTTAACGCCAATCAGGGCAATCCAGCCGCACTAGTCCTCGACCCAATAATTGACGGGTTCCACCTCACACGAGTCCTTATGGACGGAGGTAGCAGTCTAAACTTGCTTTACCAGGACACAGTGTGCAAGATGGGCATCGATCATTCGGTGATCAAGCCCACTAAATCCACCTTCAGAGGCATTATACCAGGTGTGGAGGCCAGTTGTACAGGCTCCATCGCCCTTGAGGTAGTCTTCGGATCACCAGACAATTACCGTACCGAAGAGTTAATCTTCGAAATCGTCCCCTTCCGTAGTGATTATCAGGCACTGCTGGGACGAACCGCGTTCGCTCGATTCCACGCGGTGCCACATTATGCCTACCGTAAGCTCAAGATGCCCGGTTCACGCGGCGTCATTACGGTTAATGGCAAGGACGAACTTTCCTTCGGCACCAAAGAGTACATCGCTGCCTTAACAGCAGAAGCAACGAGCGGCACCTTGCAGCCGAACCTCGAGTCGACGGCCGGGCTCCCGGACACCGCCAAAGGACTCTGAACTACTTCGTGGCAAGATAGCTCGGCTCGTCCAGAACTCAATTAAACACTCCGGCGAAGGCCAGGACAGGCCGCATACAGCGGCTCAACCGCTCTCCGGCACACAAACATTTCTTACATTCCCTTTGCAGGTTCACCTTTGCGCCGACCAGGACTGGCGATAGGGAAGCAGCTCGAACGCGCAAGGGAATCCTTAGATATTCCCCGCAATGAGCATCCGACTATACTCCGGATCTGCACACAGCTTCTTCCCCCCCGGGTCTCAGCAGGTTCCACAATCATACCTCTTTTTTATCACATTACATGTACTCATACGCATTGACGTACTATTCAAATACAACATGTGGATTTATATGACGCTTATATGCTGTTATTTCTTATTAAAATTCTTTTGTCAAGTGGCATCCGTACACCGCGATATGCCTTAAAACATGCCAGGGGCTTCGTTTTACCAATAATACGGCAATAAAGTCCGAACACCTTCATGGAAGTTCGGCACCCTGAACTTATAGCATTATATGCATCAGCTCCGAATCATGTCTTGGGTCAAATGTTGGGTTTGCCCGGCTCCCATGTTTTGCTGCCTTACGTTCCGCTATATCGGCTAAGGCGGCACAGGGAGAACTACTGCGATTGTGTCCCGGTTCTTCCGGACGAGCACCTCAGTAGACAAAGCTGAAAACTGACTGTCATGATACGGCGAGAGCTGGTCAGTTGTTCGATAGGTTGTAAAATCTTTATGGATTTCTCCCGCATAATGCCATAACCAATGCAGCGTGCGATGGATCGGCCTTTCTTCCGATCAGGTGCTTATAAGAGCCCCTCGTGCGGTCCTCCGAACACCAGGGGCTGCGCCTACCTTCCTAAAGCTCCTATGGCTAAGTGAGAGTGATAAAGCCCTATAGTCTGATTGCCTGGTTCGTTGCGCTGAACACCTCCTTCTAAGGACCCAAAACTGGGATAAAGAGTGATCAGGTTTATCCCGAACACCCCCGTACTTCTTACGTGGGGGCAGAAGCCGACGACTGGCCAACTCTCAGGATTAATATATATATAACGGCCGCGCAGGAGGATAAACTTTTATATAACATGCAATAAATAATATAAATGACCTTGTTCAAACATTACAAAGGACAACATGATTTGCATTCATGGAAATATAATGTCCTTGGTGCATAGCTCCGCTCCAAGGTAGGATCCTTTCAGGACACTTACATAATATAATTCGGGCTTGCGGTGCTCCTTCCCCTATGGCGGTCCCTCGGTCATCAACTTTTCAGCATCCATCTTCCCCCAGTGCACCTTTGCGCGGGCGAAGGCCATTCGCGCACCCTCTATGCAGACCGACCGCTTGATGACGTCAAGTCGAGGGCAAGTACTTACAAGCCGCTTCACGAGCCCAAAGTAGCTGCTTGGAATCGGCTCGGTGGGCCATAGCCGGATAATCAAATCCTTCATGGCTAGTTCCGCCGCCTTATGCAGTTCGATCAGCTGTTTCAGTTGATCGGCAAAAGGCACCGGATAATTCGGTGCTAGATACTGCGACCAGAAGAGCTTATCCGCAGTGTTCCTTTCTTTGGCTCGGTAGAATTGGGCGGCATCCGATATGCTGCGGGGCAGCTCCGCAAATACCCCTGGAGAAATCCGAACTCAAAATTAGATACATGATTTCCTCCTCGAATACTTGCTTTACATGGAAAAAAACCTTACCCGCTGCGATTTTCCTCGCCTCCTGGATCTCCTGCCGGGTGCTTTGGGTTTCCCCCCGGGCATCGCTCGCGGCCTGATGAGCCTTGGTGAGTTCGGATTCTTTCTCCTTTAAACTCTGCTCCAAGGTCTCGCATTTCTTCACGGCCTCTTGAAGCTCCTGCTCAGCTTCAATAACCCTGGCCTCGTGCTTCTCACGAAGAGCCTGCTTTGCGGCTGCCTTTTTCTCGATCTCGGCCACAGCCTTCTTAAGAGCCTCGACTTCGGTCATCATCCCTAGCGCAAATCATGAAACATATTTTATCATACTGAAAATTCGTTCGCAATAAACGCGAACAAGACTTGCGCATACCCTGTTTATCTCCCAACTGCTTTTTCAACTGGCCAAGTTCTTCTTTGGCCCGCTCCAAACTTTGATTCAGTCCGGAGACCTCCACAGTATGAGAGGCAGCAGCCGCTACAGACGCCTGCTTATAAAAGAAGTGAAATAGATGTCATCAAGTGAGTCTTCCTGCGAGCATAAATTTGATCCTCTGTCCGGTTCTTTCTTTCACCGAACAGTGTATCAGGGGCTACTATCCATACCATGACACCCTTCGAAACCTCATAAAACATACCTCAAAACCTTTTATAAGGCTAATACAGGCTTCGTTCAGTCCACTCTCAGCAGACTGAATCTTCTCAATCACCGCACCCATAAGGGCACGGTGTTCATTGACGATGGAGGCGCTCTTCAGCGCCGCCACAAAGCATCCGACACCTCTGGTTGGACAGAAGTTGCCGGTGGAACAGGAACGCCCCCTCCAGCCGAGGGAGGCCGCCTCCTTGATTCTAGAGCCGTATTGGTCTCCGGAATTGCATCCGGCTGGGAGCCGAATTCAAGATGGCCTCCGCCGTCAACTCCCATGGGAATCTTCTCCCCCATGTGTCCGGCCCCTGAAGTTTGACCTCCAAGCGCCGTCTTCACGATCTTTTCCTCCCCTCCTTGGCCGGAGTCCTTCTGGGACAAAGCCTCGGTGTTATTCACCTGTTTGGGGGAAGGGGCCTTAGGGGGTGTCCCGCTCTCCATAGCATCCGAGCTCAGCAAATCCTCTGATGAGGATTGTTTGGTGCGGGACCTTGTCGGACTACAAAAAATATGGCTCAGGTTATTATCTGGAGTGAACATGCAACTATATGTGTGTTGTAAAAGAATTGGAATTATTCAGGGTTCGTTTGAACATTTTATACACTAGATTGGTTTTCTAGCCATTTCAGGTGAACAATTCAAATTTGAACTACATGCACATGCTCCAGTGCATATAAATTGGTTGAAAAATCAAATCTGTGTCCTTGGGTGCATGCTTAGGTCCCATACAAGAAATGGGAATGAATTTCAAACACCAGGGCACCATTGATTGCCGGCAAAACATTGAGATGCCTGGTTTTTAAATTCTAGTAAATCAAAAACTCGTCTGAAATTCATGAAACTTGGCATGCTATCATGGAGCGGCATCAACATGCCGTGGTAAAGTTTTTGTCCCATATGGGGCAGGTTTGGGTATATGCTTCTCACAAACCGGAACTTCTCACAAACCGGAGCTTCTCACAACAAGCATGATGGTTTTCGGTAGGGAACGTCCCACCTTTGGGGACGAAACGATATCCATTGCCTCTTATTGCTTTCAAATTTTTTCTCGTGTCAACATAGAACAATAGGAGGGTTGTGTGATTTTTTGTGATTTTTTGGGGTTTGTTTGGACATTTTTATGCATTAACTGAGAATTCAATGCATTTATGTGCATAATTCAAATTTGAACTACATGCACATTATCCAGTGCATATAAATTGGTCGAAAAATCAAATCTGTGTCCTCGGGTGCATGCTTAGGTCCCATGCAAGAAAAATAGAATGAATTTCAAACACCAGGGCACCGTTGATTGCCGGCAAAACATTGAGATGAATGGTTTTTAAATTCTAGTAAATCCAAAACTCGTCTAAAATTCATGAAACTTGGCATGCTATCATGGAGCAGCATCAACATGTCGTGGTACAAATTCTATCCCATTTGGGGCAGGTTTGGGTACATGCTTCTCACAAACCGGAGCTTCTCACAACAAGCATCATGGTTTTCGGTAGGGAACGTCCCACCTTTGGGGACGAAATGATATTCATTGCCTCTTATTGCTTTAAATTTTTTTTCTCATGTCAACATAGAACAACAGGAGTGTTGTGTGAATTTTTGTGATTTTTCGGGGTTCGTTTGGACATTTTTTATGCATTAGCTGAGTTTTGAATGCAATTATGTGGATAATTCAAATTTGAACTACATGCACATGCTCCAGTGCATATAAATTGGTCAAAAAATCAAATATGTGTCCTTGGGTGCATGCTTAGGTCCCATGCAAGAAATGGGAATGAATTTCAAACACCAGGGCATTGTTGATTGCCGGCAAAACATTGAAATGCCTGGTTTTTAAATTATAGTAAATCGAAAACTCGTCAGAAATTCAGGAAACTTGGCATGCTATCATGGAGCGGCATCAACATGCGTGGTAAAATTTTTGTCCCATTCGGGGCAGGTTTGGGTATATGCTTCTCACAAACCGGAGGTTCTCACAACAAGCATGGTATTCGGTAGGGAACGTCCCACCTTTGGGGACGAAACGATATCCATTGCCTCATATTGCTTTCAAATTTTTTTCTCTTGTCAACATAGAACAACAGGAGTGTTGTGTGCATTTTTGTGATTTTTAGGGTTCATTTGGACATTTTATGCATTAACTGAGTTTTTAATGCATTTATGTGCATAATTCAAATTTGAACTACATGCACATGCTCCAGTGCATATAGATTGGTCGAAAAATCAAATATGTGTCCTTGGATGCATGCTTAGGTCCCATGCAAAAAATGGGAATGAATTTCAAACACCAGGGCACCGTTGATTGCCGGCAAAACATTGAGATGCCTGGTTTTTAAATTCTAGTAAATCCAAAACTCGTCTGAAATTTATGAAACTTGGCATGGTATCATGGAGCGGCATCAACATGCCGTGGTACAAATTTTGTCCCATTTGGGGCAGGTTTGGGTATATGCTTCTCACAAACCGGAGCTTCTCACAGCAAGCATGATGGTTTTCGGTAGGGAACGTCCCACCTTTGGGGACGAAACGATATCCATTACCTCTTATTGCTTTCAATTTTTTTTCTCGTTTCAACATAGAACAACAGGAGTGTTGTGTGATTTTTTGTGATTTTTTGGGGTTCGTTTGGACATTTTTATGCATTAACTGAGTTTTCAATGCATTTATGTACGTAATTCAAATTTCAACTACATGCACATGCTCAAGTGCAAATAAATTGGTCGAAAAATCAAATCTGTGTCCTTAGGTGCATGCTTAGGTCCCATGCAAGAAATGGGAATGAATTTCAAACACCAGGGCACCGTTGATTGCCGGCAAAACATTGAGATGCCTGGTTATTAAATTCTAGTAAATCCAAAACTCGTCTGAAATTCATGAAACTTGGCATGCTATCATGGAGCGGCATCAACATGCCGTGGTACAAATTTTGTCCCATTTGGGGCAGGTTTGGGTATATGCTTCTCACAAACCGGAGCTTCTCACAACAAGCATGATGGTTTCGGTATGGAATGTCCCACCTTTGGGGATGAAACGATATCCATTACCTCTTATTGCTTTCATATTTTTTCCTCGTGTCAACATAGAACAACAGGAGTGTTGTGTGAATTTTTATGATTTTTCGGGGTTCGTTTGGACATTTTTATGCATAACTGAGTTTTCAATGCATTTATGTGCATAATTCAAGTTTGAACTACATGCACATGCTCCAGTGCATATAAATTGGTCGAAAAATCAAATATGTGTCCTTGGGTGCATGCTTAGGTGCCATGCAAGAAATGGGAATGAATTTCAGACACCAAGGCACCGTTGATTGCCAGCAAAACATTTAGATGCCTGGTTTTAAATATTAGTAAATCCAAACCTCGTCTGAAATTCATGAAACTTGGCATGCTATCATGGAGAGGCATCAACATGCCATGGTACAAATTTTGTCCCATTTGGGGCAGGTTTGGGTATATGCTTCTCACAACCGGAGCTTCTCACAACAAGCATGATGGTATTCGGTAGGGAACGTCCCACCTTTGGGGACGAAACGATATCCGTTGCCTCTTATTGCTTTCAAAAAAATTTCTCGTGTCAACATAGGACAAGAGGAGTGGTTTGTGAAATTTTATGATTTTTCGGGGTTCGTTTGGAAATTTTTATGCATTAACTGAGTCTTCAATGCATTTATGTGCATAATTCAAATTTGAACTACATGCACATGCCCCAGTGCATATAAATTGGTTGAAAAATCAAATCTGTGTCCTTGGGTGCATGCTTAGGTCCCATGCAAGAAATGGGAATAAATTTCAAATACCAGGGCACCGTTGATTGCCAGCAAAACATTGAGATGCCTGGTTTTTAAATTGTAGTAAATCCGAAACTCGTCTGAAATTCAAGAAACTTGGCATGCTATCATGGAGCGGCATCAACATGTCATGGTAAATTTTTTGTCCCATATGGGGCAGGTTTGGGTATATGCTTCTCACAAACCGGAGCTTCTCACAACAAGCATGATGGTTTTCGGTAGGCAACATCCCACCTTTGGGGACGAAACGATATCCATTGCCTCTTATTGCTTTCAAATTTTTTCTCGTGTCAACATAGAACAATAGGAGGGTTGTGTGAATTTTTGTGATTTTTTGGGGTTCGTTTGGAAATTTTTATGCATTAACTGAGAATTCAATGCATTTATGTGCATAATTCAAATTTGAACTACATGCACATGCTCCATTGCATATAAATTGGTCGAAAATCAAATCTGTGTCCTCGAGTGCATGCTTAGGTCCCATGCAAGAAATAGGAATGAATTTCAAACACCAGGGCACAGTTGATTGCCGGCAAAACATTGTGATGCCTGGTTTTTAAATTCTAGTAAATCCAAAACTCGTTTGAAATTCATGAAACTTGGCATGCTATCATGGAGCGGCATCAACATGTCGTGGTACAAATTTTGTCCCATTTGGGGCAGGTTTGGGTAGATGCTTCTCACAGCAAGCATGATGGTTTTCGGTAGGGAACGTCCCACCTTTGGGGACGAAACGATATTCATTGCCTCTTATTGCTTTCAAATTTTTTTCTCGTGTCAACATAGAACAAAAGGAGTGTTGTGTGAATTTTTGTGATTTTTCGGGCTTCGTTTGGATTATTTTATGCATTATCCGAGTTTTCAATGCATTTATGTGCATAATTCAAAGCTGAACTACATGCACATGCTCCAGTGCATATAAGTTGGTCGAAAAATAAAATATGTGTCCTTGGGTGCATGCTTAGGTCCCATGCAAGAAATGGGAATGAATTTCAAACACCAGGGCACCGTTGATTGCCGGCAAAACATTGAGATGCCTGGTTTTTAAATTCTAGTAAATCCAAAACTCGTCTGAAATTCATGAAACTTGGCATGCTATCATGGAGCGGCATCAACATGCCGTGGTACAAATTTTGTCTAATTTGGGGCACGTTTGGGTATATGCTTCTCACAAACCGGAGCTTCTCACAACAAGCATGATGGTATTTGGTAGGTACCGTCCCAACTTTGGGGACGAAAAAATATCCATTAGCTCTTATTGCTTTCAATTTTTTTTTCTCGTGTTAACATAAAACAACAGGAGTGTTGTGTGAATTTTTGTGATTTTTTAGGGTTCGTTTGGACATTTTTATGCATTAACTGAGTTTTCAATGCATTTATGTGCAAAATTCAAATTTGAACTACATGCACATGCTGCAATGCATATAAATTGGTCAAAAAATCAAATATGTGTCCTTGGATGCATGCTTAGATTCCATGCAAGAAATGGGAATGAATTTTAAACACCAGGGCACCGTTGATTGCCGGCAACACATTGAGATGCCTGGTTTTTAAATTCTAGTAAAACCAAAAGTCGTCTCAAAATTCATGAAACTTGGCATGATGTCATGGAGCGGCATCAACATGCCGTGGTACAAATTTTGTCCCATTTGAGGCAGGTTTGGGTATATGCTTCTCACAAACCGGAGCTTCTCACAACAAGCATGATGGTTTTCGATAGGGAACGTCCCACCTTTGGGGACGAAATGATATCCATTGCCTCTTATTGCTTCCAATTTTTTTCTCATGTCAACATAGAACAACAGGAGTGTTGTGTGAATTTTTGTGATTTTTCGGGGTTCGTTTGGACATTTTTATGCATTAACTGAGTTTTCAATACATTTATGTGCATAATTCAAATTTGAACTACATGCACATGCTCAAGTGCAAATTAAATGGTCGAAAAATCAAATCTGTGTCCTTGGGTGCATGCTTAGGTCCCATGCAAGAAATGGGAATGAATTTCAAACACCAGGGCACCGTTGATTGCCGGCAAAACATTGAGATGCCTGGTTTTCAAATTCTAGTCAATCCAAAACTCGTCTGAAATTCATGAAACTTGGCATGCTATCATGGAGCGGCATCAACATGCCGTGGTACAAATTTTGTCCCATTTGGGGCAGGTTTGGGTATATGCTTGTCACAAACCGGAGCATCTAACAACAAGCATGATGGTTTTCGGTAGGGAACAACCCACCTTTGGGGACGAAACGATATCCATTGCCTCTTATTGCTTTCAAATTTTTTCATCGTGTCAACATAGAACAACAGGAGTGTTGTGTGCATTTTTATGATTTTTCAGGGTTCGTTTGGACATTTTTATGCATTAACTGAGTTTTCAATGCATTTATGTGCATAATTCAAATTTGAACTACATGCACATGCTCCAGTGCATATAAATTGGTCAAAAAGTCAATGTGTCCTTGGGTGCATGCTTAGGTCCCATGCAAGATATGGGAATGAATTTCAAACACCAGGGCACCGTTGATTGCCAGCAAAACATTGAGATGCCTGGTTTTTAAATTTTAGTAAATCCAAACCTCGTCTGAAATTCATGAAAGTCTGCATGCTACCATGGAGAGGCATCGAAATGCCGTGGTAGAAATTTTGTCCCATTTGGGGCAGGTTTGGGTATATGCTTCTCACGAACCGGAGCTTCTCACAATAAGCATGATGGTTTTCGGTAGGGAACGTCCCACCTTTGGGGACGAAACGATGTCCATTGCCTCTTTTTGATTTCAAACTTTTTTCTCGTGTCAATATAGAACAACAGAAGTGTTGTGTGAATTTTTGTGATTTTTCGGGGTTCGTTTGGAAATTTTTATGCATTAACTGAGTTTTCAATGCATTTATGTGCATAATTCAAATTTGAACTACATGCACATGCTCAAGTGCATATTAATTGGTCGAAAAATCAAATCTGTGTCCTTGGGTGCATGCTTAGGTCCCATGCAAGAAATGGGAATGAATTTCAAACACCAGGGCACAGTTTGATTGCCGGCAAAACATTGAGATGCCTGGTTTTTGAATTCTAGTAAATCCAAAACTCGTCTGAAATTCAAGAAACTTGGCATGCTATCATGGAGCGGCATCAAAATGTCGTGGTAAATTTATTGTCCCATATGGGGCAGGTTTGGGTATATGCTTCTCACAAACCGGAGCTTCTCACAACAAGAATGATGGTTTTCGGTAGGGAACGTCCCACCTTTGGTGAGGAAACGATATCCATTCCCTCTTATTGCTTTCAAATTTTTTCTCGTGTCAACATAGAACAACAGGAGTGTTGTGTGAATTTTTGTGATTTTTTTGGGTTTGTTTGGACATTTTTATGCATTAACTGAGAATTCAATGCATTTATGTGCATAATTCATATTTGAACTACATGCACATGCTCCAGTGCATATAAATTGGTCGAAAAATCAAATCTGTGTCCACGGGTGCATGCTTAGGTCCCATGCAAGAAATAGGAATGGATTTCACACACCAGGGCACCGTTGATTGCCGGCAAAACATTGAGATGCCTGGTTTTTAAATTCTAGTAAATCCAAAACTCGTCTGAAATTCATGAAACTCGGCATGCTATCATGGAGCGGCATCAACATGCCGTGGTATGATACGTCTCCAACGTATCTATAATTTTTGATTGCTCCATGCTATATTATCTATTGTTTTGGACATTATTAGGCTTTATTATTCACTTCTATATTATTTTTGGGACTAACCTATTAACCGGAGGCCCAGCCCAGAATTGCTGTTTTTTGCCTATTTCAGAGTTTCGCAGAAAAGGAATATTAAACGGAGTCCAAACGAAATGAAACCTTCGGGAACGTGATTTTTAGGAAGAATATGATCCAGGAGACTTGGACCCTACGTCAAGAAACAAAAGAGGAGGCCTCGAGGTAGGGGGCGCGCCCACCCCCTAGGGCGCGCCCTCCACCCTCGTGGGCCCCCTGTTGCTCCACCGACGTACTCCTTCCTCCTATATATACCTACGTACCCCAAACGATCAGATATGGAGCCAAAAACCTAATTCCACCGCCGCAACCTTCTGTACCCACGAGATCCCGTCTTGGGGCCTGTTCCAGAGCTCCGCCGGAGGGGGCATCCGTCACGGAGGGCTTCTACATCAACACCATAGCCTCTTCGATGAAGTGTGAGTAGTTTACTTCAGACCTTCGGGTCCATAGTTAGTAGCTAGAGGGCTTCTTCTCTCTTTTTGGATCTCAATACAATCTTCTCCCCCTCTCTCGTGGAGATCTATTCGATGTAATCTTCTTTTTGAGGTGTGTTTGTTGAGACCGATGAATTGTGGGTTTATGATTAAGATTATCTATGAAAAATATTTGAATCTTCTCTGAATTCTTTTATGTATGATTGGTTATATTTGCAAGTCTCTTCGAATTATCAGTTTGGTTTGGCCTACTAGATTGATCTTTCTTGCAATGGGAGAAGTGCTTAGCTTTGGGTTCAATCTTGCGGTGTCCTTTCCCAGTGACAGTAGGGGCAGCAAGGCACGTATTGTATTGTTGCCATCGAGGATAACAAGATGGGGTTTTTATCATATTGCATGAATTTATCCCTCTACATCATGTCATCTTGCTTAAGGCGTTACTCTGTTTTCGTGAACTTAATACTCTAGATGCATGCTGGATAGCAGTCGATGAGTGGAGTAATAGTAGTAGATGCAGGCAGGAGTCGGTCTACTTGTCTCGGACATGATGCCTATATACATGATCATACCTAGATATTCTCATAACTATGCCCAATTTTTTCAATTGCTCAACAGTAATTCGTTCACCCACCGTAAAATACTTATGCTCTTGAGAGAAGCCACTAGTGAAACCTATGGCCCCCGGGTCTATCTTCATCATATTAATCTTCCAACACTTAGTTATTTCCTTTGCCTTTTACTTTGCTTTTATTTTACTTTGCATATTTATCATAAAAATACCTAAAATATTATCCTATCATACCTATCAGATCTCACTCTCATAAGTGACCGTGAAGGGATTGACAACCCCTTATCGCGTTGGTTGCGAGGATTTATTTGTATTGTGCAGGTGCGAGGGACTCGCGCGTATCCTCCTACTGGATTGATACCTTGGTTCTCAAAAACTAAGGGAAATACTTACGCTACTTTGCTGCATCACCCTTTCCTCTTCAAGGGAAAACCAACGCAGTGCTCAAGAGGTAGCAAGAAGGATTTCTGGCGCCGTTGCCGGGGAGGTCTACGCAAAAGTCAACATACCAAGTACCCATCACAATCCCTTATCTCCCGCATTACATTATTTGCCATTTGCCTCTCGTTTTCCTCTCCCCCACTTCACCCTTGTCGTTTTATTCGCCCTCTCTTTTGTGTTCGCTTCTTTTTCGCTTGCTTTTTGTTTGCTCGTGTGTTGGATTGCTTGCTTGTCATGATGGCTCAAGATAATACCAAATTATGTGACTTTACCAATAACAACAATAATGATTTCCTTAGCACTCCGATTGCTCCTCTTACCAATACTGAATCTTGTGAAATCAATGCTTCTTTGTTGAATCTTGTCATGAAAATCAATTCGCCGGCCTTCCTAGTGAAGATGCCGCTAGTCATCTAAATAGCTTCGTTGATTTGTGTGATATGAAAAAGAAGAAAGATGTTGATAATGATATTGTTAAATTGAAGCTATTTCCTTTTTCGCTTAGAGATCGTGCTAAAGCTTGGTTTTCGTCTTTGCCTAAAAATAGTATTGATTCTTGGAACAAGTGCAAAGATGCCTTTATCTCTAAGTATTTTCCTCCCGCTAAGATCATCTCTCTTAGAAATGATATTATGAATTTTAAGCAACTTGATCATGAACATGTTGCACAAGCTTGGGAAAGGATGAAATTAATGATACGTAATTGCCCTACTCATGGTTTGAATTTGTGGATGATTATACAAAAATTTTATGCCGGATTGAATTTTGCTTCTAGAAATCTTTTAGGTTCGGCCGCGGGAGGCACTTTTATGGAAATCACTTTAGGAGAAGCTACTAAACTCCTAGATAATATTATGGTTAATTATTCTCAATGGCACACTGAAAGATCTACTAATAAAAAAGTGCATGCGATAGAAGAAATTAATGTTTTGAGTGGAAAGATGGATGAACTTGTGAAATTATTTGCTACTAAAAGTGTTTCTTCTGATCCTAATGATATGCCTTTGTCTACTTTGATTGAGAATAATAATAAATCTATGGATGTGAATTTTGTTGGTAGGAATAATTTTGGTAACAACGCGTATAGAGGAAACTTTAATCCTAGGCCTTATCTTAGCAACTCCTCTAATAATTATGGTAATTCCTACAACAATTCTTATGGAAACTTTAATAAGATTCCCTCTGAATTTGAGACTAGTGTTAAAGAGTTTACGAATTCACAAAAGAATTTCAATGCTTTGCTTGAAGAAAAATCGCTTAAAGTTGATGAATTGGCTACGAACGTTGACAGAATTTCTCTTGATGTTGATTCTTTAAAGCTTAGATCTATTCCTCCTAAGCATGATATCAATGAGTTTCTCAAAGCCATGAGAATTTCCATTGATGAGTGCAAAGAAAGAACCGCTAGAATGCGTGCTAAGAAAGATTGCTTTATAAAAGCGTGTTCTTCCAATTTCTATGAAAATAAAGATGAAGATCTAAAAGTTATTGATGTGTCCCCTATTAAATCTTTGTTTTGCAATATGAATCTTGATAATGATGGGACTGAATATGATCCACCTTTACCTAGAAGGCGTTCCAAAAATTCAGAGTTTTTAGATCTTGATGCTAAAATTGATAAAAGTGGGATTGAAGAAATCAAAACCCTAGATGTTAAACCCACTATTTTGGATTTCAAGGAATTTAATTATGAAAATTGCTCTTTGATAGATTGTATTTCCTTGTTGCACTCCGTGCTAAATTCTCCTCATGCTTATAGTCAAAATAAAGCTTTTACCAAACATATCTTTGATGCTTTGATGCAATCTTATAAAAAAAAGCTTGAGTTGGAAGTTTCTATCCCTAGAAAAATTTATGATGAGTGGGAACCTACTATTAAAATTAAGATTAAAGATCATGAATGCTATGCTTTATGTGATTTGGGTGCTAGTGTTTCCACTATTCCCCAAACTTTGTGTGATTTGCTAGATTTCCGTGATTTTGATGATTGGTCTCTAAACTTGCACCTTGCGGATTCCACAATTAAGAAAGCTATGGGAAGAATTAATGATGTTCTTATTGTTGCGAATAGGAATTATGTGCCCCTAGATTTTATCGTTCTTGACATAGATTGCAATCCTTCATGTCCTATTATTCTTGGTAGACCTTTCCTTAGAACGATTGGTGCAATTATTGATATGAAGGAAGGGAATATTAGATTCCAATTTCCATTAAAGAAAGGCATGGAACACTTCCCTAGGAAGAAAATAAAATTACCATATGAATCTATCATGAGAGCCGCTTATGGATTGCCTACCAAAGATGGCAATACCTAGATCAATCCTTGCTTTTATGCCTAGCTAGGGGCGTTAAACGATAGCGCTTGTTGGGAGGCAACCCAATTTTATTTTTAGTATTTTTTCTTTTTACTTCTGTTTAGGAATAAATATTTGTTCTAGCCTCTGGTTAGATGTGTTTTTATGTTTTAATTAGTGTTTGTGCCAAGTTAAACCTATAGGATCTTCTTGGATGATAGTTATTTGATCTTGCAGAAATTTCCAGAAACTTTCTGTTCACGAAAACAATTGTTAAAAATCACCAGAACGTGATAAAATACTGATTCCAATTGCTTCTGATCAATAAACAAATTTCCTAGGTCTTCCTATTTTGGCTTATTTTTTGGAGTTCCAGAAGTTTGCGTTAGTTACAGATTACTACAGACTGTTCTGTTTTTGACAGATTCTGTTTTTCGTGTGTTGTTTGCTTATTTTGATGAATCTATGGCTAGTAAAATAGTTTATAAACCATAGAGAAGTTGGAATACAGTAGGTTTAACACCAATATAAATAAATAATGAGTTCTTTACAGGACCTTGAAGTGGTCTTTTGTTTTCTTTCGCTAACGGAGCTCACGAGATTTTCTGTTGAGTTTTGTGTTGTGAAGTTTTCAAGTTTTGGGTGAAAGATTTTGATGGATTATGGAACAAGGAGTGGCAAGAGCCTAAGCTTGGGGATGCCCATGGAACCCCCAAGATAATCTAAGGACACCATAAAGCCAAAGCTTGGGGATGCCCCGGAAGGCATCCCCTCTTTCGTCTACTTCCATCGGTAACTTTACTTGGAGCTATATTTTTATTCACCACATGATATGTGTTTTGCTTGGAGCGTCTTGTATGATTTGAGTATTTGCTTTTTAGTTTACCACAATCATCCTTGCTGTACACACCTTTTGAGAGAGCCATACATGATTTGGAATTTATTAGAATACTCTTTGTGCTTCACTTATATATTTTCAGTTATATAGTTTTTCTCTAGTACTTCACTTATATCTTTTAGAGCACGGTGGTGGATTTGATTTATAGAAACTATTGATCTCTCATGCTTCACTTAGATTATTTTGAGAGTCTTAAATAGCATGGTAAATTGCTTGAATAATCCTAATATGCTTGGTATTCAAGATTAGTAAAAACTTTCTTATGAGTGTGTTGAATACTAAGAAAAGTTTGATGCTTGATAATTGTTTTGAGATATGAAGATGGTGATATTAGAGTCATGCTAGTTGAGTAGTTGTGAATTTGATAAATACTTGTGTTAAAGTTTGTGATTCCTGTAGCATGCATGTATGGTGAACCGTTATGTGATGAAGTCGGAGCATGATTTATTTATTGATTGTCTTCCTTATGAGTGGCGGTCGGGGACGAGCGATGGTCTTTTCCTACCAATCTATACCCCTAGGAGCATGCGCGTAATACTTTGCTTTGATAACTTGTAGATTTTTGCAATAAGTATATGAGTTCTTTATGACTAATGTTGAGTCCATGGATTATACGCACCCTTCTTCCTTCCACCATTGCTAGCCTCTCTAATACCGCGCACTTTTCGCCGGTATCATACACCCACCATAAACCTTCCTCAAAACAGCCACCATGCCTACCTATCATGGCATTTCCATAGCCATTCCGAGATATATTTCCATGCAACTTTCCACCATTCCGTTTATTATGACACGCTCCATCATTGTCATATTGCTTTGCATGATCATGTAGTTGACATCGTATTTGTGGCAAAGCCACCGTTCATAGTTCTTTCATACATGTCACTCTTGATTCATTGCATATCCCGGTACACCGCCGGAGGCATTCATATAGAGTCATATTTTGTTCTAAGTATCGAGTTGTAATTGTTGAGTTGTAAGAAAATAAAAGTGTGATGATCTTCATTTTTAGAGCATTGTCCCAAGTGAGGAAAGGATGATGGAGACTATGATTCCCCCACAAGTCGGGATGAGACTCCGGACGGAAAAAAGAGGCCATAAAAAAAAGAGAAAAGGCCCAAATAAAAAAATGAGAGAAAAAGAGAGAAGGGACAATGTTACTATCCTTTTACCACACTTATGCTTCAAAGTAGCACCAGGATCTTCATGATAGAGAGTCTCTCATTTTGTCACTTTCATATACTAGTGGTAATTTTTCATTATAGAACTTGGCTTGTATATTCCAATGATGGGCTTCCTCAAAATGCCCTAGGTCTTCGTGAGCAAGCGAGTTGGATGCACTCCCACTTAGTTTCTTTTGTTGAGCTTTCATATACTTATAGCTCTAGTGCATCCGTTGCAGGGCAATCCCTACTCACTCACATTGATATCTATTGATGGGCATCTCCATAGCCCGTTGATACGCCTAGTTGATGTGAGACTATCTTCTCCCTTTTTGTCTTCTCCACAACCACCATTCTATTCCACATATAGTGCTATATCCATGGCTCACGCTCATGTATTGCGTGAAGATTGAAAAAGTTTGAGAACGTCAAAAGTATGAAACAATTGCTTGGCTTGTCATCGGGGTTGTGCATGATTTAAATACTTTGGGTGGTGAAGATAGAGCATAGCCAGACTATATGATTTTGTAGGGATAACTTTCTTTGGCCATGTTATTTTAAGAAGACATAATTGCTTTGTTAGTATGCTTCAAGTATTATTATTTTTATGTCAATATTAAAATTTTGTCTTGAATCTTTCGGATCTGAATATTCATACCACAATTAAGAAGAATTACATTGAAATTATGCCAAGTAGCACTCCGCATCAAAAATTCTGTTTTTATCATTTACCTACTCGAGGACGAGCAGGAATTAAGCTTGGGGATGCTTGATACGTCTCCAACGTATCTATAATTTTTGATTGCTCCATGCTATATTATCTACTGTTTTGGACATTATTGGGCTTTATTATTCACTTTTATATTATTTTTGGGACTAACCTATTAACCGGAGGCCCAGCCCAGAATTGCTGTTTTTTTGCCTATTTCAGAGTTTCGCAGAAAACGAATATCAAACGGAGTCCAAACGAAATGAAACCTTCGGGAACGTGATTTTTAGGAAGAATATGATCCAGGAGACTTGGACCCTACGTCAAGAAACAAAAGAGGAGGCCACGAGGTAGGGGGGCGCGCCCTCCACCCTCGTGGGCCCCCTGTTGCTCCACCGACGTACTCCTTCCTCCTATATATACCTACGTACCCCAAACGATCAGATACGGAGCCAAAAACCTAATTCCACCGCCGCAACCTTCTGTACCCACGAGATCCCATCTTGGGGCCTGTTCCAGAGCTCCGTCGGAGGGGGCATCCATCACGGAGGGCTTCTACATCAACACCATAGCCTCTCCGATGAAGTGTGAGTAGTTTACTTCAGACCTTCGGGTCCATAGTTAGTAGCTAGATGGCTTCTTCTCTCTTTTTGGATCTCAATACAATGTTCTCCCCCTCTCTCGTGGAGATCTATTCGATGTAATCTTCTTTTGCGGTGTGTTTGTTGAGACCGATGAATTGTGGGTTTATGATCAAGATTATCTATGAACAATATTTGAATCTTCTCTGAATTCTTTTATGTATGATTGGTTATATTTGCAAGTCTCTTCGAATTATCAGTTTGGTTTGGCCTACTAGATTGATCTTTCTTGCCATGGGAGAAGTGCTTAGCTTTGGGTTCAATCTTGCGGTGTCCTTTCCCAGTGACAGTAGGGGCAGCAAGGCACGCATTGTATTGTTGCCATCGAGGATAACAAGATGGGGTTTTTATCATATTGCATGAATTTATCCCTCTACATCATGTCATCTTGCTTAAGGCGTTACTCTGTTTTCATGAACTTAATACTCTAGATGCATGCTGGATAGCGGTCGATGAGTGGAGTAATGGTAGTAGATGCAGGCAGGAGTCGGTCTACTTGTCTCGGACGTGATGCCTATATACATGATCATACCTAGATATTCTCATAACTATGCCTAATTTTTTCAATTGCTCAACAGTAATTCGTTCACCCACCGTAAAATACTTATGCTCTTGAGAGAAGCCACTAGTGAAACCTATGGCCCCTGGATCTATCTTCATCATATTAATCTTCCAACACTTAGTTATTTCCTTTGCCTTTTACTTTGATTTTATTTTACTTTGCATCTTTATCATAAAAATACCAAAAATATTATCCTATCATATCTATCAGATCTCACTCTCGTAAGTGACCGTAAAGGGATTGACAACACCTTATCGCGTTGGTTGCGAGGATATATTTGTATTGTGCAGGTGCGAGGGACTCGCGCGTAGCCTCCTACTGGATTGATACCTTGGATCTCAAAAACTGAGGGAAATACTTACGCTACTTTGCTGCATCACCCTTTCCTCTTCAAGGGAAAACCAACGCAGTGCTCAAGAGGTAGCATGGTACAAATTTTGTTCCATTTGGGTAGGTTTGGGGACATGCTTCTCACAAACCGGAGTTTCTCACAACAACGTGATGGTTTTCGGTAGGGAACGTCCCACCTTTGGGGACGAAGCGATATTCATTGCTTCTTATTGCTTTCAAAATTGTTCTCGTGTCAACATAGAACAACAGGAGTGTTGTGTGAATTTTTTTGATTTTTCGTGCTTCGTTTGGACATTTTTATGCATTAGCTGAGTTTTCAATGCATTTATGTGCATAATTCAAATTTGAACTACATGCACATGCTCCAGTGCATATAAATTGGTCGAAAAATCAAATCTGTGTCCTTGGGTGCATCCTTAGGTCCCATGCAAGAAATGGGAATGAATTTCAAACACCAGGGCACCGTTGATTGCCGGCAAAACATTGAGATGCCTGGTTTTTAAATTCCAGTAAATCCACAACTCGTCTGAAATTCATGAAACTTGGCATGCTATCATGGAGCGGCATCAACATGCCATGGTAAAAAAATTGTCCGATTTGGGGCAGGTTTGGGTATATGCTTCTCACAAACCGGAGCTTCTCACAATAAGCATGATGGTATTCGGTAGGGAACGTCCCACCTTTGGGGACGAAACTATATCCATTGCCTCTTATTGCTTTCAATTTTTTTTCTCGTGTCGACATAGAACAATAGGAGTGTTGTGTGATTTTTTGTGATTTTTCAGGGTTCGTTTGGACATTTTTATGCATTAACTGAGTTTCAATGCATTTATGTGCATAATTCAAATTTGAACTACATGCACATGCTCCGGTGCATTTAAAATGGTCGAAAAATCAAATATGTGTCCTTGGGTGCATGCTTAGGTCCCATGCAAGAAATGGGAATGAATTTCAAATATCAGGGCACCGTTGATTGCCGGCAAAACATTGAGATGCCTGGTTTTTAAATTCTAGTAAATCCAAAACTCGTCTGAAATTCATGAAACTTGGCATGCTATCATAGAGCGGCATCAACATGCCATGGTACAAATTTTGTCCCATTTGGGGCAGGTTTGGGTACATGCTTCCCACAAACCGGAGCTTCTCACAATAAGCATGACGGTTTTCGGTAGGGAACGTCCCACCTTTGCGGACAAAACGATATCCATTGCCTCTTATTACTTTCAATTTTTTTTCTCGTGTCAACATAGAACAGCAGGAGTGTTGTGTGAATTTTTGTGATTTTTCGGGGTTCGTTTGGACATTTTTATGCATTAACTGAGTTTTCAATGCATTTATGTGCATAATTCAAATTTGAACTACATGCACATGCTCCACTACATATAAATTGGTCGAAAAATCACATATGTGTCCTTGGGTGCATGCTTAGGTCCCATGCAAGAAATGGGAATGAATTTCAAACACCAGGGCACCGTTGATTGCCGGAAAAACATTGAGATGCTGGTTTTTAAATTCTAGTAAATCCTAAACTCGTCTGAAATTCATGAAACTTGGCATGCTATCATGGAGCAGCATCAACATGCCGTGGTACAAATTTTGTCCCGTTTGTGGCAGGTTTGGGTATATGCTTCTCAAAAACCGGAGCTTCTCACAACAAGCATGATGGTTTCGGTAAGGAACGTCCCACCTTTGGGGACGAAACGATATCCAATGCCTCTTATTGCTTTCAATTTTTTTTCTCGAGTCAACATAGAACAACAGGAGTGTTGTGTGAATTTTTGTAACTTTTCGAGGTTCGTTTGGACATTTTTATGCATTAACTAAGTTTTCAATGCATTTATGTGCATAATTCAAATTTGAACTATGCACATGCTCCACTGCATATAAATTGGTCAAAAAATCAAATATGTGTCCTTGGGTGCATGCTCAGGTCCCATGCAAGAAATGTGAATGAATTTCAAACACCAGGGCACCGTTGATTGCCGGCAAAACATTGAGATGCCTGGTTTTCTAATTCTAGTAAATCCAAAACTCGTCTGAAATTCATGAAACTTGGCATCCTATCATGGAGCGGCATCAACATGTCATGGTACACATTTTGTTCCATTTGGGGCAGGTTTGGGGACATGCTTCTCACAAACCGGAGTTTCTCACAACAAGCATGATGGTTTTCAGTAGGAAACGTCCCACCTCTGGGGACGAAGCGATATTCATTGCTTCTAATTGCTTTCAAAAAAAATTCTCGTGTCAACATAGAACAACAGGAGTGTTGTGTGAATTTTTATGATTTTTCGGGGTTCGTTTGGACATTTTTATGCATTAACTGAGTTTTCAATGCATTTATGTGCATAATTCAAATTTGAACTACATGCAAATGCTCCAGTGCATACAAAATGGTCGAAAAATCAAATATGTGTCCTTGGGTGCATGCTTAGGTCCCATGCAAGAAATGTGAATGAATTTGAAACACCAGGGCACCGTTGATTGCCAGCAAAACATTGAGATGCCTGGTTTTTAAATTTATTAAATTTAAACCTTGTCTGAAATTCATGAAACTTGGCATGCTATCATGGAGAGGCATCAACATGCCGTGGTACAAATTTGGTCCCATTTGGGGCAGGTTTGGCTATATGCTTCTCACAACAAGCATGATGGTTTTCGGTAGGGAACGCCCCACCTTTGGGGACGAAACAATATCCATTGCCTATTATTGCTTTCAATTTTTTTTTTCGTGTCAACATAGAACAACAGGAGTGTTGTGTGAATTTTTGTGATTTTTCGGGGTTCGTTTGGAAATATTTATGCATTACCTGAGTTTTCAATGCATTTATGAGCATAATTCAAATTTGAACTACATGCCCATGCTCCACTACATATAAATTGGTCAAAAAGTCAAATATGTGTCCTTGGGTGCATGCTTAGGTCCCATGCAAGAAATGGGAATGAATTTCAAACACCAGGGCACCGTTGATTGCCGGCAAAACATTGAGATGCCTGGTTTTTAAATTCTAGTAAATCCAAAACTCGTCTGAAATTCATGAAACTGGGCATGCTATCATGGAGCGGCATCAACATGCCGTGGTACAAATTTTGTCCCATTTGGGGCACGTTTGGGTATATGCTTCTCACAAACTGGAGCTTCTCACAACAAGCATGATGGTTTTCAGTAGGGAACGTCCCACCTTTGGGGACGAAACGATATCCATTGCCTCTTGTTGCTTTCAGATTTTTTTCTCGTGTCAACATAGAACAACATGAGTGTTCTGTGAATTTTTGTGATTTTTCGGGGTTCATTTGGAAATTTTTATGCATTAACTGAGTTTTCAAAGCATTTATGTGCATAATTCAAATTTGAACTACATGCACATGCTCAGGTGCATATAAATTCGTCAAAAAATCAAATCTGTGTCCTTGGGTGCATGCTTAGGTCCCATGCAAGAAATGGGAATGAATTTCAAACACCAGGGCATAGTTGACTGCCGGCAAAACATTGAGATGCCTGGTTTTTGAATTCTAGTAAATCCAAAACTCGTCTGAAATTCATGAAACATGGCATGCTATCATGGAGCGGCATCAACATGCCGTGGTACAAATTTTGTCCCATTTGGCGCTGGTTTGGGTATATGCTTCTCACAAACCGGAGCTTCTCACAACAAGCATGATGATTTTCGGTAGGGAACGTCCCACCTTTGGGGACGAAACGATATCCATTGCCTCTTATTGCTTTCAAATTTTTTTCCCATGTCAACATTGAACAACAGGAGTGTTGTGTGAATTTTTGTGATTTTTCGAGGCTCGTTTGGACATTTTTATGCATTAACTGAGTTTTCAATGCATTTATGTGCATACTTCAAATCTGAACTACATGCACATGCTCCAGTGCATATAAATTGGTCGAAAAATCAAATCTGTGTCCTTGGGTGCATGCTTAGGTCCCATGCAAGAAATGAGAATGAATTTCAAACACCAGGGCATCGTTGATTGTCGGCAAAACATTGAGATGCCTGGTTTTTAAATTATAGTAAATCCAAAACTCGTCTGAAATTCATGAAACTTGGCATGCTATCACGGAGCGGCATCAACATGCCGTTGTACAAATTTTGTCCCATTTGGGGCAGGTTTGGGTATATGCTTCTCACAAACCGGAGCTTCTCACAACAAGCATGATGGTTTTCAGTAGGGAACGTCCCGCCTTTGGGGACGAAACGATATCCATTGCCTCTTATTGCTTTCAAGTTTGTTTCTCATGTCAACATAGAACAACAGGAGTGTTGTGTGAATTTCTGTGATTTTTCGGGGTTCGTTTGGACATTTTAATGCATTAACTGAGTTTTCAATGCATTTATGTGCATAATTCAAATTTGAACTACATGCACATGCTCCACTGCATATAAATTGGTCGAAAAATCAAATCTGTGTCCTTGGGTGCATGCTTAGGTCCCATGCAAGAAACGGGAATGAATTTCAAACACCAGGGCACCGTTCATTGCCGGCAAAACATTGAGATGCCTGGTTTTTAAATTCTAGTTAATACAAAACTCGTCTGAAATTCATGAAACTTGACATGCTATCATGGAGCGGCATCAACATGCCGTGGTACAAATTTTGTCCCATTTGGGGCACGTTTGGGTATATGCTTCTCACAAACCGGAGCTTCTCACAACAAGCATGATGGTTTTCAGTAGGGAACGTCCCACCTTTGGGGACGAAATGATATCCATTGCCTCTTATTGCTTTCAATTTTTTTCTCGTGTCAACATAGAACAAGAGGAGTGTTATGTGAATTTTTGTGATTTTTCGGGGTTCGTTTGGAAATTTTTATGCATTAACTGAGTTTTCAATGCATTTATGTGCATAATTCAAATTTGAACTACATGCACATGCTCAGGTGCATATAAATTGGTCAAAAAATCAAATATGTGTCCTTGGGTGCATGCTTAGGTCCCATGCAAGAAATGGGAATGAATTTCAAACACCAGGGCAAAGTTGACTGCCGGCAAAAAAATGAGATGCCTGGTTTTTGAATTCTAGTAAATCCAAAACTCGCCTGAAATTCATGAAACCGTGCATGCTATCATGGAGCGGCATCAACATGCCGTGGTACAAATTTTGTCCCATTTGGCGCAGGTTTGGGTATATGCTTCTCACAAACCGGAGCTTCTCACAACAAGCATGATGGTTTTCGGTAGGGAACGTCCCACCTTTGGGGACGAAACGATATCCATTGCCTCTTAATGCCTTTCAAGTTTTTTTCTCGTGCCAACATAGAACAATTGGAGTGTTGTGTGAATTTTTGTGATTTTTCGGGGTTCGTTTGGACATTTTTATGCATTAACTGAGTTTTCAATGAATTTATGTGCATAATTCAAATTTGAACTACATGCACATGCTACACTGCATATAAATTGGTCGAAAAATCAAATATGTGTCCTTGGCTGCATGCTTAGGTCCCATGCAAGAAATGGGAATTAATTTCAAACACCAGGGCACCATTGATTGCTGGCAAAACATTGAGATGCCTGGTTTTTAAATTCTAGTAAATCCAAAACTCGTCTGAAATTCCTGAAACTTGGCATGCTATCATGGAGCGGCATCAACATGCCGTGGTACAAATTTTGTCCCATTTAGGGCAGGTTTGGGTATATGTTGTTCAGAAACCGGAGCTTCTCACAACAAGCATGATGGTTTTCGGTAGGGAACGTCCCACCTTTGGGGATGAAACAATATCCATTGCCTCTTATTGCTTTCAAATTTTTTTCTCGTGTCAACATAGAACAACAGGAGTGTTGTGTGAATTTTTGTGATTTTTCAGGGTCCATTTGGACATTTTTATGCATTAACTGAGTTTTCAATGCATTTATGTGTATAATTCAAATTTGTACTACATGCACATGCTCCAGTGCACATAAATTGGTTGAAAAATCAAATATGTGTCCTTGGGTGCATGGTTAGGTCCCATGCAAGAAATGGGAATGAATTTCAAACACTAGGGCACCGTTGATTGCCGGCAAAACACTGAGATGACTGGTTTTTGAATTCTAGTAAATCCAAAATTCTGTTAACCATTCACGATGCCACATGTATTGGTTTTAATTGCTGTAGGAGGTGCCGCGCGGGCAGCTGCTTGACCTTGACTGAACGGGAGGCGTGCGAGCGCCGTCCGGTGCGCAGGCTGGCCGAGAGGCGTGCAAGCTGTCCTCGAGTGCGCAGGCTCACCGGGAAGCGTGCGAGTTGTATGTTGTGCAGGCTCACTGGGAAGCGAGCCCTTTGACTTGCATGGCCGCCCACCTTGCTCGCATCCTCTCCATTAATGGCGACCAAGCCGCAGTTTAATTCACTTTTTAAATATAAAACACTCATCGCAAATGTTTTAGTTAGAACACCCGTATGCAAACCGACAGCTTCCCCAGGAAGCCAAGAGAAAATGTGCCGAGCAGGATTTCTGCAGCTCTTGATCGCAAACGATTTATATAGAACACCCATATGCAAAGTGAGAGCAGCGCAGGATTTGTGCATCCCTTCAATGCAAACGGTTGTTTTGGATGACCCGTGTGCAACCACGTACAAACAATTTGGTAAGATTTGTCAATCCTTGTAACACTGCAATTTGTCAAAATATGAAGCTAAAAATCACTAGCTGTATCTAATTTTTGCAACTAAAATTCAGTAATTAAGCATAGATTTCATTCATAGATTAAGCAGTCGTTCTTAATTTATACAAACAGTTCAACTCGAGAGCTAAACCGACCAAACTTTTCCCCAATTGTTGCCAACCACGTACTGAAATAGCTAGTTCAGGTATATATACTAGCTACTTTTAAGTACGTTGTACAATTACACCACATCTATAGTCAAATGAACTGAACAAAATAGCCCCTAAATACTACTACTACTGCGGAGGGGCTTTGTACTACTTCCGGCTGCCTCTCCTCTGCCGAGCGTGCTCAGTAAGAGGCGGAGGAGGAGGAGCCTGCCGACGAGCTGGGCAACCGCAATGTGGTGCCTACCGCTAATGCAGCTTCAGCGACGCTCACCTCGAACACCCTCTGCCGCTCCAGACGACCCCTCTCGAAGCGGTGGTTCTCCTCGTAGATCTCCTGATTCCTCGCCTCTCAGGCAGCGTGTGCCGCGGCCACTGCGGCGGTAAGGCACTTTGCGTGCTCAACGAGGCGCTCCTCCTCCTCCCGCAGGAACACGACACAATAAGAACACCCACGAGGACACATACAGAGAGGACATCCAGTGGTTCCAATGGCGCTCCCAGCGATCGACGACGACAACGGCGGGCAGTTCACCATGATTGAGAACCCACAAGTATAGGGGATCTATCGTAGTCCTTTCGATAAGTAAGAGTGTCGAACCCAACGAGGAGCACAAGGAAATGACAAGCGGTTTTCAGTAAGGTATTCTCTGCAAGTACTGAAATTATCGGTAACAGATAGTTTTGTGATAAGGTAATTCGTAACGGGTAACAAGTAACAAAAGTAAACAAGGTGCAGCACGGTGGCCCAATCCTTTTTGTAGCAGACAAGCCTGGACTAACTCTTATATAAAGGAAAATGCTCCCGAGGACACATGGGAATTATCGTCAAGCTAGTTTTCATCACGCTCATATGATTCACGTTCGTTACTTTGATAATTTGATATGTGGGTGGACCGGTGCTTGGGTACTGCCCTTCCTAGGATAAGCATCCCACTTATGATTAACCCCTCTTGCAAGCATCCGCAACTACAAAAGAAGTATTAAGGTAAACCTAACCATAGCATGAAACATATGGATCCAAATCAGCCCCTTACGAAGCAACACATAAACTAGGGGCTTCTGTCACTCTAGCAAACCATCATCTACTTATTACTTCCCAATGCCTTCCCCTAGGCCCAAACAATGGTGAAGTGTCATGTAGTCGACGTTCACATAACACCACTAGAGGAAAGACAACATACATCTCATCAAAATATCGAATGAATACCAAATTCACCTGACTACTTATAGCAAGACTTCTCCCATGTCCTCGGGAACAAACGTAACTACTCACAAATCATATTCATGTTCATAATCAGAGGGGTATTAATATGCATAAAGGATCTGAACATATGATCTTCCACCAAATAAACCAACTAGCATCAACTCCAAGGAGTAATCAACACTACTAGCAACCCACATGTACCAATCTGAGGTTTTGAGACAAATATTGGATACAGGAGATGAACTAGGGTTTGAGATGAGATGGTGCTGGTGAAGATGTTCATGGAGATTGATCCCCTCCCGATGATAGGATCGATAGTGATGACGATGGTGATGATTTCCCCCTCCCGGATGGATGTTTCCCCGGCAGAACAGCTCCGCCGGAGCCCTAGATTGGTTTCGCCAGGTTCCGCCTCGAGACGGTGGCGCTTCGTCCCGAAAGCTTCGTTCTGATTTTTTGCAGGGCGAAAGACTTCATATAGCAAAAGATGGGCACTAGAGGCCTGCCAGGGGGCCCACGAGGCAGGGGGCGCGCCCAGGGGTAGGGCGCGCCCCCACCCTCGTGGACAGGGTGTGGCCCCCCTCTGGTGCTTTCTTCGCCCAATATTTTTAATATATTCCAAAACTGACTTCCGTGGAATTTCAGGACTTTTGGAGTTGTGCAGAATAGGTCTCTAATATTTGCTCCTTTTCCAGCCCAGAATCCCAGCTACCGACATTCTCCCTCTTCATGTAAACCTTGTAAAATAAGAGAGAAAAGACATAAGTATTGTGACATAATGTGTAATAATAGCCCATAATGCAACAAATATCAATATAAAAGCATGATGCAAAATGGACGTATCAACTCCCCCAAGCTTAGACCTCGCTTGTCCTCAAGCGGAAGCCGATAACGAAAAATATGTCCACATGTTTAGAGATAGAGGTGTCGATAAAATAAAATACAGACATGAGGGCATCATGATCGTTCTTATAACATCAACATATATATATATAGTCATATGATTTCTTATGCTAAAGTAACAATCTATTCACAATGTCAAGTATTAATCTGAAACTTCATTGAAAACTAACAAACCATGATCTCGGTCATTGAAGCAATTGCAATTTATCGTAACATCGGAAAGAGTCAATATAAGAGCTTTTCAGCAAGTCCACATACGCAACTATCATTTAGTCTTTCACAATTGCTAACACTCACGCAATACTTATGGGTATGGAGTTTTAATCGGACACAGAGAAAGATAGGGGCTTATAGTGTTGCCTCCCAACCTTTTACCTCAAGGGTAATGTCAACAATAATAATTTATGATAACTTACATCCAATTGGATATATATATCAGGATCTTCCCAACATAATGTGCTTGCCAAAGGATAAAGTGTAAAAAGGAAAGGTGAAGATCACCATGACTCTTGTATAAGACATGAGACGAAAATAAAAGACGAGCCCTTTGCAGAGGGAAGCAGAGGTTGTCATGTGTTTTTATGGTTGGATGCACAAAATCTTAATGCGAAAGAATGTCACTTTATATTGCCACTTGTGATAGGGACCTTTATTATGCAGTCCGTCGCTTTTATTGCTTCCATATCACAAGATCATATAAAGCTTATTTTCTCCACACTAATAGATCATACATATTTAGAGAGCAATTTTTATTGCATGCAACAAGGTCAACTTACTTGAAGGATCTTACTCAATCCATAGGTAGGTATGGTGGACACTCATGGCAAAACTGGGTTTAAGGATATTCAGAAGCACAAGTAGTATCTCTACTTGGTGCAAGGAATTTGGCTAGCATGAGGAGGATAGGCAAGTCCAACATGTTGGATGATCCATGACAATATACTTTATTTCGGATATAAGAAAACATAACCCATTATGTTGTCGTCCTTGTTCATCATCAACTTTTTAGCATGTCATATTTTAATGAGTGCTTACAATCATAAAAGATGTCCAAGATAGTATATTTATATGTGAGAACCTCTCTTTCTTTATTACTTCCTATTAATTGCAACGATGACCAAAACTATGTTTGTCAACTCTCAACAACTTTTATTCATCATACTCTTTATATGTGAAGTCATTACTCTCCATAAGATCAATATGATCTCTTTAATTCTTTTTACTCTTTCTCTTCTCTTTTATTTTTATTCCCTCAAGATCATAGCAAGATAATCAAGCCCTTGACTCAAAACTAATCTTTATTATATATAGCTCACAGACTTGATAACATAGAAGGATCATAAAGCAAAACTCAAAACTAAAACTTTATTCTACTAGATCAAGATATTACCAGAAGGATCAAACTAAGAAAAACAGTAAAGATAGGAGTGTGATGGTGATACAATACAGGGGCACCTCCCCCAAGCTTGGCAGTTGCCAAGGGGAGTGCTCATACCCATGTGCTTATGTCTCTTTCCTCAGAAGTGGTGATGATGGAGTTGTTGATGATGTAGGCTTGTCGTCCATCTTCCAAGGCATAGGCTCACCATCATAGAAGGATGATCAAGTCTCCGGGATCCTCAAATCTGCAGCCAAACTCATCCTCTTGAATCTATATTCATACTCACAGTTTTGGTTTTGCAGGTCATAGATCTGGGCTTGGAGGTGCTCGATTTTCTCGTGAAGCTTGAAGATGGTCTCCCCAATGTTCTTGGCATCTAGCTTGTGGTTGTTGGTAAACTCCGTGATCATTATGTGGTTGGCGTCGAGTCCATGTTCCACCATCTCCTGGCACTTGAAAACTTGTTGCTCCATTGCTTTGAGTCTTGTCTCCACGCTTCCGGTCCTCATTGGTCCCTCAACATCGCCGATGTGCGGCAACCCCTCACGCATCTCGATGGTTTGAGGGTGTTGCAGCACCTCCGCGAGGTAGGGGTTGATGACCTTCTCGAAGAACTTGTCCTTGGGGGCGCTTCGAGACGTCATGGAGATCTGGATCTGTCAGAAAAACAGCTCGAAAACAAAAACATGAGGTATTTGCGTGATACGAGGGTCAAAACCTTCGGCAGATTATATAATGATTTTTTACTGACCAAAAGAAGTATTGTGCAAGAAAACAGAGTCTGGAGAGCACACGAGGTGCCCACGAGGCAGGGGCGCGCCCTACCCCCTGGGCGCGCCCTCCACCCTCGTGGATGCCTCGTGTCCTTTTTGGACTACTTCTTATTTTTCCTATTTTATTAAATATTCCAAAACAGAGAAAAAAATGCTATTAGAACTATTTTGGAGTCGGTTTACTTACCGTACCACATACCTATTCCTTTTCGGAGTCTGAAACGTTCTGGAAAGTGTCCCTTATGTACTCCTCCGGGGTTACGGTATCAATAACATTAGTTTCAACATTTATGGGATTACCTGAGATCTAATGTTTGATTATTTGACTGTTCACCACCTTCGGATTTGTGCCTTCGAAGTTGTTGATTTTTATGGCACCAGAACGATAGACATCCTCGATAACGTAAGGACCTTCCCATTTAGAGAGGAGTTTTCCTGCAAAAAATCTTAAACAAGAGTTGTATAGCAAAACATAATCACCTACATTAAGCTCACACTTTTGTATCCTTTTGTCATGCCATCTTTTAACTTTTTCTTTAAACAGTTTGGCATTCTCATAAGCTTGGGTTCTCCATTCATCAAGTGAGCTAATGTCAAATAGTCTCTTCTCACCGGTAGGTTTGAAATCATAATTGAGCTCTTTAGTGGCCCAATATGCCTTATGTTCTAGTTCGAGAGGTAAATGACATGCTTTTCCATAAACCATTTTATCCGGAGACATTCCCATAGGATTTTTATATGCAGTTCTATAGGCTCATAATGCATCATCGAGTTTCTTGGACCAATTCTTTCTAGATCTATTAACAGTCTTTTGCAAAATTAATTTAATCTCTCTATTACACAGTTCTACTTGACCACTAGACTGTGGGTGGTATGTAGATAAAATTCTATGATTAACATCATACTTAGCAAGCATTTTATGAAAAGCACCATGAATAAAATGTGAACCACCATCGGTCATTAAGTATCTAGGGACTCCAAACCTCGGAAAAATAACTTCTTTAAGCATCTTAATAGAGGTGTTATGATCAGCACTACTAGTTGGAATAGCTTCTACCCACTTAGTAATGTAATCAACAACAACTAAAAATATGTGTATACCCATTAGAGGAAGGAAACGGTCCCATATAATCAAAGCCCCAAACATCAAATGGTTCAATAACAAGTGAATAGTTCATAGGCATTTCTTGACGTCTACTAATATTACCAATTCTTTGACATTCATCACAAGACAGGACAAACTTACGGGCATCTTTGAAAAGAGTAGGCCAATAAAAATCGGATTGCAATACCTTATGCGCAGTTCTATCTCCAGCATGGTGTCCTCCATAAGCCTCAGAGTGACACTTGCATAGGATCTGTTCCTGTTCATGCTCAGGTACACAACGTCTAATAACACCATCTACTCCTTTTATAGAGGTGTGGGTCATCCCAGAAGTAATGTCTTAAATCATAGAAAAACTTTTTCTTTTGCTGATATGTGAAACTAGGTGGTATAAAGTTAGCAACAATGTAATTAGCATAATCAACATACCATGGAGCAGTACGAGAGGCATTTATGACAGCTAATTGTTCATCGGGAAAGCTATCATCAATAGGTAGTGGGTCATCAAGAACATTCTCTAACCTAGATAAGTTGTCTGCAACGGGGTTCTCAGCTCCCTTTCTATCTATAATATGCAAATCAAATTCTTGTAGTAGGAGAACCCATCTAATAAGTCTAGGTTTAGCATCTTTCTTTTCCATAAGATATTTAATAGCAGCATGATCAGTGTGAACAGTTACTTTAGAATCAACAATATAAGGTCTGAACTTATCACAAGCAAATACAACTGCTAAAAATTCTTTTTCAGTAGTAGCATAATTTCTCTGGGCACTGTCTAGAGTTTTACTAGCATATTGGATAACATTTAATTTCTTATCAACTCTTTGTCCTAGAACAGCACCTACAGCATAATCACTAGCATCACACATAATTTCAAAGGGTAAATTCCAATCAGGAGGCTGAACAATAGGTGCAGAAATCAAGGCTTTCTTAAGTATTTCAAATGCTTCTACACAATCATCATCAAAGACAAAAGGAACATCTTTTTGTAAGAGATTAGTCAGAGGCCTAGAAATTTTTGAGAAGTCTTTAATGAACCTCCTATAAAAACCGGCATGACCAAGGAAACTTCTTATACCTTTAATGTCCTTAGGATACGACATCTTTTCAATAGCATCAACTTTAGCTTTATCAACTTCAATACCTCTTTCAGAAATTTTATTTCCCAAGACAATACCTTCATTAACCATAAAGTGGCACTTCTCCCAATTCAAGACAAGATTAGTTTCTTCACATCTCTGCAAAACTCGATCAAGGTTGCTTAAGCAATCATCAAAAGAAGTTCCATATACAGAGAAATCATCCATGAAAACCTCAACAATCTTTTCACAAAAGTCAGAGAATATAGCATTCATACATCTTTGAAAGGTAGCAGGTGCATTGCATAAACCAAAAGGCATACGTCTATAAGCAAAGGTACCGAAAGGGCAAGTAAAAGTGGTCTTTTCTTGATCCTCTTTTGACACAAGTATTTGAGAGAAACCAGAATAACCGTCTAGAAAGCAAAAATGTGTATGTTTGGATAATCTTTCTAGCATTTGATCAATAAAAGGTAAAGGGTAATGATCCTTTTTAGTAGCTTTATTTAGTTTGCGGAAATCAATTACCATTCTATAACCTATAACAATTCTTTGTGGAATCAATTCATCTTTATCATTAGGAACAACAATAATACCTCCCTTCTTAGGGACACAATGGACAGGACTTACCCACTGACTATCAGCGACAGGATAAATTGTACCTGCCTCCAAAAGCTTTAGTATTTATTTTCTTACCACTTCTTTCATCTTAGGATTTAACCGTCATTGGTGATCAACAACCGGTTTAGCGTCTTTCTCCAATTTTATTTTGTGCTGACATAGAGTGGGACTAATGCCCTTAAGATCATCAAGAGTATATCCAATAGCAGCACGGTGCTTCTTCAGAGTTTTCAATAATTTCTCTTCTTCCTGCTCTGAAAGGTTAGCACTAATAATAATGGGACATATCTTCTTTTCATCAAGATAAGCATATTTAAGAGTATCAGGTAATGGTTTAAGCTCAAACACGGGATCACCCTTGGGTAGAGGAGGATCCCCTAGAATTTCAACAGGCAAGCTGTGTTTCAAAATAGGTCCCTGTTTAAAGAATACTTCATCTATTTCCCTTCTTTCATTCATAAACATATCATTTTCATGGTCTAGCAAATATTGTTCTAAAGGATCATTAGGAGGCACGACAATAGAAGCAAGACCAATAATTTCATCTTTACTAGGCAATTCTTTATCATGGGGTTGTCTATGAAATTTAGCAAAATCAAAATCATGAGACATATCCCCTAAACCAACAGAAACAATATCCTTTTTGCAGTCTATCTTAGCATTAACAGTATTCAAGAAGGGTCTACCAAATATAATGGGACAAAAGTTATCTTGTGGGGAAGCAAGAACAAGAAAATCAGTAGGATATTTAATTTTCCCACACAAGACTTCAACATCTCTAACAATCCCAACCGGTGAGATAGTATCTCTATTGGCAAGCTTAATAGTAACATTAATATCTTCTATCTCAGCAGGTGCAATATCATGCATAATTTCTTTATGTAAGGTATAAGGTATTGCACTGACACTAGCACCCATATCACATAAGCCATGATAACAGTGATCTCCTATTTTAACCGAAACAACAGGCATGCCAACAACAGGTCTATGTTTATCTTTAGTATCAGGTTTAGCAATTCTAGCAGCTTCATCACAGAAGTAAATAACATGCCCATCAATATTATCAACCAATAGATCTTTAACCACAGCAATACTAGGTTCAACTTTAATTTTCTCATAGGGTTTGGGTGTTCTAATATTACTTTTCTTGACCATAGTTCAAGCTTTAGCATGATCCTTTATTCTAGCAGGGAAAGGTGGTTTCTCAATATAAGCGGTAGGAACAATAGGATCAACATTATAAGTGATAGTCTTTTCAACTTTAATAGGTTCAACTACTTTTACTTCAATGGGAGGATGATATTTAAACCACTTCTCCTTAGGAAGATCAACATGAGTAGCAAATGATTCACAGAAAGAAGCTACTATCTCAGAGTCAAGTCCATATTTAGTGCTAAATTCACGGAAAACATCGGTATCCATAAAAGATTTAACACAATCAAACTTAGGTGTTATACCTGACTCCTTACCTTCGTCGAGTTCCCAATCTTCAGAGTTGCATTTAATTCTTTCCAATAAATCCCATCTGATTTCAATAGTCTTCATCATAAAAGAACCAGTACAAGAAATATCGAGCATGGAGCGATTATTGAGGGAAAGCCGAGCATAAAATTTTTGAATAATAATTTATCTTGAGAGCCCATGATTGGGGCATGAATATAACATTGACTTAAGCCTCCCCCAAGCTTGAGCGATACTTTCTCCTTCGCGAGGCCAAAAATTATATATATATATATATATATATATATATATAAAAAAAAATTACGATCACGATGAACCAGATGCATAGGATAAAACTTCTGATGAAATTCCAATTTCAATCGGTTGTAGTACCATGATCCAATATCATCGCATAGCCTAAAGCATGTAAATGCCTTTCCCTTCAAAGATAAAGGGAAGACCTTCTTCCTCATAACATCCTCGGGCATACCTGCAAGCTTAAATAATCCACAAACTTCATCCACATAGATTAGGTGAAAATCGGGATGCAATGTTCCATCTCCTGTAAAAGGATTAGCTAGCAGTTTCTCTATCATACCCGAAGGAATTTCAAAGTAAACATTTTCAGTGGGTTTAGCAGGTTGAGGAGAAACTCTTTGCTCTACCGCTCGGGGTGAAGATACCCCGAACAAGCCCCTCAAAGGATTACTTTCCATAGTAACAAGTGACAGTAAATTTCAGCACAGTATATAAATTTTTCCTTACCAAAGGCGCTTACCAAAGGCGCTTCACTCCCCGGCAACGGTGCCAGAAAAGAGTCTTGATGACCCAAAAGTATAGGGGATCTATCGTAGTCCTTTCAATAAGTAAGAGTGTCGAACCCAACGAGGAGCAGAAGGAAATGACAATCGGTTTTCAGTAAGGTATTCTCTGCAAGTACTGAAATTATCGGTAACAGATAGTTTTGTGATAAGGTAATTTGTAACGGGTAACAAGTAACAAAAGTAAACAAGGTGCACCAAGGTGGCCCAATCCTTTTTGTAGCAAAGGACAAGCCTGGACAGACTCTTATATAAAGGAAAATGCTCCCGAGGACACATGGGAATTATCGTCAAGCTAGTTTTCATCATGCTCATATGATTCGCGTTCGTTAGTTTGATAATTTGATATGTGGGTGGACCGGTGCTTGGCTATTGCCCTTCCTTGGACAAGCATCCCACTTATGATTAACCCCTCTTGCAAGCATCCGCAACTACAAAACAAGTATTAAGGTAAACCTACACTGGTGCGCGTCGGTCCTAAACAAACAGTTTTTAACCCCTTTCCGCGACGGCATCTGGAACCGTCATGTGGGCGATAGGGGGGGTCCTTCCTACACGACCCAGAAACCATCGGGGATATGCCCTCTTGGCACACACGTTCGGCAAAATGAGGTCGTGTGGGATCGGTGAGCGTGCAAATACGGAAATACGTACAGTATAGCTAAAAAATACAATTATACGGCAAAATTGTTTCCAGTCGCAAGTACATCCCACACAGTCAGTCCCCGCTAAACGTTTCCGTTCGTATGTACATCCCACACAGTTGCTCCAAGGAAAACGTTTGTGCAAGGTGGCGTAACGCAAACAGTTTTGAAGAGAATGTCGTGTGTGATTGTTCATTGATCCAACATGGTTTATTCCTAGAAACTGTGTGCGTTGCCTAAGGCCATCGCCCATGGTGGTTTCCCATTAACCGTTTGCAATAGGAAAACCCAATTAGCAAGCTAATTGGCCAATTAGCGGGCTAATTGCCCTATTATTAATAATCCATTTACTAATCTAATTAACATTTATATTAAGCACATAATATATTCCATTTCCATATTAAGGAAGCAGGATTTCATAATTGAAATACATCAGAGTACAACATGATATAGCTTCAGCACTCAGCTACCCCATTACACAACTGCACCAGCAGCAAGTTTCACATGCAACATCTAGAACCTTTCGAAATTAGCATCTTAGACGGTACATAGAGAGATGCATCTCATCTGGAAAACTGCTGAAGCGGAAGGCGAATATTGAGCCTTCATTCATGTTGAAGGTCTTTGCAACTTTAGGCCAGTGCCTGTGGATGATTGACCGTCCATCCTTCGACCTCTTCAGGAACACTTCAATATTGAACCATGGGTGTTGTATGAAAACTTTCCTCGCCTCCTGACCACAGAGGTGGTTTGAGAGGTAATCATCAGTGAAGCCTGAAAACAAGGATGTGCATAAATATCTTCTCTATATTGGAAATGGGGCAAAGGAATACAAAAAGGCAAGGTATAATAGTTAGTACCATCTTGTAAACCTCAGTGCTTCCCATTGTTTCCCTGCAACACATATAAGGTAGTTAGTCATCAGGTTAAGTAAGGGTTCGCATGCTATCAGTAAAATATGTTGATGATAAATAAGCACATTGCAGATTCATCAGATTAATTCAAGCCACATGGAAAACCCATTTATCCAAACCAAGCATGATTAAGAACTAGGAAATATAGCACTTGTATATGTTTCTCATGTATTAAGTGCAGCCAAATTCGATTTATTCCTCACATGGTATACAATAACAGAATGCAGCCACAACAATTGAACATCGCATTGCAGAATTGAACCAAGCAGTTAACTAAACACCACAACAAATGAACCAAACGTTAACTGAGCACCACATTGCACAATATAACATACTCCTAATAGAAGATCAGACAGTTAACCAAACCAAGCATGCTTAACAACTTGGAAATATAGCAATTGTATTTGTTTCTCATGTATTTATTACAGCCAAATTCGATTTATTCCTCACATGGTATACAATAACAGAATGCAGCCACAACAATTGAACATCGCATTGCAGAATTAAACCAAGCAGTTAACTAAACACCACAACAAGTGAACCAAGCCACAACAAATGAACCAAGTAGTTAAGTAAACACCAATTGAACAATATAACATACTCCTAATAGAAGATCAGACAGTTAACCAAACCAAGCATGCTTAACAACTTGGAAATATTGCACCCTGAAGAATTGAACATCACATTTGCAGAATTGAACCAAGCAGTTAATTGAACACCACATTGCATGACATATAGAACATATACACTATAGCAGAAGTTGCATGGTAAAAGTAGATAGCGCAATTCACTAGAATTTGTTAAGGAAAGGCAGTAACTAGCAAACTGAACATGGGTCCTTATAGTGAGCTAATAAGACAAGCTACTCCTCATTGTCGGAGATATCGATGACAATTGGCTCCTTGGACATGGAAGAGGGCGAGGCCTCTGCATCGTGGGTGCCCTCGTTATAGTGGTGAGTTGCCTGAGCCGCTCCGGGCACCAACCTGCTGGCTCTCGAGATGAGGTAAGCAAATGCACGCTGAGAAAACACCTCGTAGTCTTCGTCGAAGGCACTGACGATGGCCTCGAGGAAATGCCACGAACTGTCATTTAAAGCAGCCAACCGCATCGCGGCGTCGGCGCATGAGGCGTCAACGGTGGCCTCGACAGCGAGGTGCTCCTCCAAGATCTAGGGGTCGACATAAATGGCAGCCATCGCGACCTCATCTGCGCGTGTGGCCGCGATTTGCTTCTCCGTTGCCAAATGCTCCTTGAGGTCCTGGCTATACCGCATGCACCATGGCTTAGGCCGGCGCTTATTTGGTGGAGGGGTCGGTGATTTGGGTGGAAGGTGTCGCGCTCGCGCCGGCGGTCGGGCCATGTGCGATGTGGAAGGAGGAGGAAGATGGGGTCGGGTGTGGATTACCTGCCTGGATAGGCGAGGCCGAGCAACGTGAAGGAGGGTCGCCGGCGAGGAGGCGATGACGCTGTAAGCAAGGAGTGAAGGTTTCAACTTGGAAAGGAAGGCGGAAAGAGGGGAAATGTGGCTTTTGGTAAGGGGAGGGGGCGGGGAGGTAGATATTTCCGCGGAAGCCGAAAATTTGCAATCGCTTCAGCCAAAAAACTGGCGCGCAAAGTGTCATCAGACACGGTCCCTTACTTAGACACGGTTTGAAGATATATTGTGCTGCATCTCACACGGTTGGTTATAATAAACTGTATGGGATCTACTTGATTTTTGGTCTTGATTTTAATTACATAATGGGGTCACAGCGGCCACGGACGGTGTTTGAATTGTTAGACCTTTTATCTGCAGTGATCATAAAAGAATTGGAATTATTAAGGGTTCGTTTGGACATTTTTATGCATTAAGTGAGTTTTCAATGCATTTATGTGCATGATTCAAATTTGAACTACATGCACATGCTCCAGTGCATATAAATTCGTTGAAAAATCAAATCTTTATCGTTGGGTGCATGCTTAAGTCCCATGCAACAAATGGGAATGAATTTCAAAAACCAGGGCACCATTGATTGCCGGCAAAACAGTGAGATGCCTGGTATTTAAATTCTAGTAAATCCAAAACTCGTCTGAAATTCATGAAACTTGGCATGCTATCATGGAGCGGCATCAACATGCCGTGGTACAAATTTTGTCCCATTTGGGGCAGGTTTGGGTATATCCTTCTCACAAACCGGAGCTTCTCACAACAAGCATGATGGTTTTCGGTAGGGAACGTCCCACCTTTGGGGACGAAACGATATCCATTGCCTCTTATTGCTTTCAAGTTTTTTTCTCATGTCAACATAGAACAACATGAGTGTTGTGTAAATTTTTGTGATTTTTCGGGGTTCGTTTGGACATTTTTATGCATTAACTGAGTTTTCAATGCATTTATGTGCATAATTCAAATTTGAACTACATGCGCATGCTCCAGTGCATATAAATTCGTTGAAAAATCAAATATGTGTCCTTGGTGCATTCTTAGGTCCCATGCAAGAAATGGGAATGAATTTCAAACACCAGGGCACCGTTGATTGCCGGCAAAACATTGAGATGCCTGGTTTTTAAATTCTAGTAAATCCAAAACTCGTCTGAAATTCAGGAAACTTGGCATGCTATCATGGAGCGGCATCAACATGCCGTGGTACAAATTGTGTCCCATTTGGGGTAGGTCTGGGTATATGCTTCTCACAAACCGGAGCTTCACACAACAAGCATGATGGTTTTCGGTAGGGAACGTCCCACCTTTGGGGATGAAATGATATCCATTGCCTCTCAATGCCTTTCAAGTTTTTTTCTCGTGCCAACATAGAACAATAGGAGTGTTGTGTGAATTTTTGTGATTTTTCGGGGTTCGTTTGGACATTTTTATGCATTAACTAAGTTTTCAATGCATTTATGTGCATAATTCAAATTTGAACTACATGCGCATGCTCCAGTGCATATAGATTCGTTGAAAAATCAAATCTGTGTCCTTGGGTGCATGCTTAGGTCCCATGCAAGAAATGGGAACGAATTTCAAACACCAGGGCACCGTTGATTGCCGGCAAAATATTGAGATGCCTGGTTTTCAAAATTCTAGTAAATCCAAACTCGTCTAAAATTCATGAAACTTGGCATGCTATCATGGAGCGGCATCAACATGCCGTGGTACAAATTTTGTCCCATTTGGGGCAGGTTTGGGTATATGCTTCTCACAAACCGGAGCTTCTCACAACAAGCATGATGGTTTTCGGTAGGGAACGTCCCACCTTTGGGGATGAAACGATATCCATTGCCTCTTATTGCTTTCAAGTTTTTTTCTCGTGTCAACATAGAACAACAGGAGTGTTGTGTCAATTTTTTTGATTTTTCGGGGTTCGTTTGGACATTTTAATGCATTAACTGAGTTTTCAATGCATTTATGTGCATAATTCAAATTTGAACTACATGCGCATGCTCCAGTGACTATAAATTGGTTGAAAAATCAAAAATGTGTCCTCATGTGCATGCTTAGGTCCCATGCAAGAAATGAGAATGAATTTTAAACACCAGGGCACTGTTGATTGCCGGCAAAATACTTAGATGCCTGGTTTCTAAATTCTAGTCAATCCAAAACTCGTCTGGTGCGCATGTTCATCGGGAAGCGTGCGAGATGTTCAATGCAGGATTTGTGCATCTCTTCAACGCAAACGGTTCGGTGAAGTAGTAAAGCGGCATAAAATAAACCAAAAAATATACGTGCTGCCACACGCCCCGTGTGTCGTGCGAGTAGGCGTGAGTTGACGGGACCCATGCGAGCAGTCCGTCGCGTAGGCATACCGAGAGGCATGCATGCAGGTGTGTGGATCGACGGGGAGGCGTGCGAGTAGTTGTGTGAAATGATGGTAGGAATGGCAGACATGCGTCGCACAGGCTCACCGGGAGGCGAGACAACTTTTGACCGCAGCCTGCCTCGCTCCCACTGGTCCGTATTAATTGCGCACCCGAGCCGCCGGCCATAATGGGCGGGCACACCCCCGGTCCACAGTGGTCACCGACGTCTGGACGCCGGAGTGTATGATGATACCGCCGAAGCGCACCATCGGAGGGAGTGGCGACGTCGGGGCTAGTGAAGCACCCGCACAACGTGTCAAGCTGGCCACAGAGGTTTCCGTCGCCGCCGACGAGGTCTCGCGCAGGCAGCAGCACGACCTTGAATTTGTCGGCACCGTCGTGCCCCCCCCCCCCAGCTGGAGCCGGAGGTCAACAGCAACTCCGGCAACAACTGCGACTCCGAGGGAAAACCGGTTAGTCACCTACATATATGTTTTTTTTTGACTGGGCACCTACATATATGTTTGCTCCTTTTTTCTTCCTGATCTTGGGAATTGATTTCGAGTGTCCTACATGTTAAGCCATTTTTTTCTTTCAGATTCATATGAACACAGATGAGGCTACGACCAGTGCCACCGCCGGATGTAGATCTTCGACCCGGCTGTGCGGCCAGAAGCGCCCCCTGGACCTGAGGAACCAGTAGAATCTCCGGCGGACCACATCAGCGATCTCCTGGACGGAATCCTTGGGGAGATCATCTCCCTTCTCCCCACCAAGGATGGCTGCCGCACACAAGTCCTCGCATCTCGGTGGCGCACTCTGTGGCGCACTGCGCCTCTTAATCTCGACTGTCGTCAGCTATCTGTTGATGATGATTCCGAACTCCCCGGAGCCATCATCTCCTCCCACGGGGGCTCCGTTCAACGCATCTGCATCCCGGCATGCTACCTGCTAGACATACCCTGCACGGTGGCCGCCTGCCTGACATCCCGTCAATTCGATAAACTGCAGCAGCTTAAGTTCTACCATTACAACGATAGGTTTCCACCAAGAGCTGCATCTGTGCCCTCACCACCGATGCCCATCTCATGGTTTTCCTCCTCTCTCCACACCGTCACCTTGACCCAGTGCCATCTAGCAGACTATCTGGTACAGATGCTTCGACTGCCAGTGCTGAAAAAACTTGCGCTTGTGTTGGTTGATCTGTCGGTGGCCTCACTTCACAGCATCATCCACTCTAGCTGCCCTGCACTGCAGCGTTTGGTGCTTGTTTTTGGAATAGGAATCCATATCCCTTGTCTCAAAATAAAGTCGCCTCACCTTGTAAGCATTGGAATTCATTTTGAAGGACATGAGCTCATCATCGAAGACGCCCCTTCACTTCAAAGGTTGCTCCTTAATTGTTGTTATAAACCTTGATTTTATGGATCAGACCGAGTTAGATGTCATTGTCCTGTTCAATCTGGATTTTGCCTAAACCTGATGAGCAATTAATCCTTGTGCTTTTGTATTGTTTGTTAGCTGGAGTTAGATATTGTTTCCTTTTTCAACTCGGCTTTGACCCATATTTTCTTTCATACTGGGCCAATGGCTTGCCATTTCTTTAATTAAGACATAAATATTATAAGCATTCACAACATAGGCAAAGAACATCACTCTCGCGGGATCCTTGAGATCATTGTTCATTATAGAACCACAAGTTTTAGTGCCCACCAGCACCCACAAACTTATTTTCAGCTTGCACACCAAGGGATGTAATTCTTAATAAGAAAAGCTGCATGGTAGTCACATATTTGGATTTATCATTTGGGACCCACAGGAAAAAGCCTATCCAGGGCGGTGCCGACTCGACAGTAAACATTGAGAAACCTGGTTTTAAAATTACTGTAAATCCAAAACTCGCCTCAAAATCATGAAACTTGGCATGGTGTTATGTCATAGCACCAACATGTTGTGGTAAAAACTAGTCCAATTTGGCTCAAGTTTTGGTACAATCTTCTTACAAACCGGAGCCATTCTAATTATTGTTGTAATTTCTAGCTTATTTCTCTTTTTATTGGTTAACCCGCCAAATACTTTTTATATATAATAGATGTGTGTGCCCGTCTAGCGCACACACGTTGACCTATCTAACTGTTTCAGTTGTTGTGGCTAATCGCAAACAGTTCGTCCATGTAAAGTGTATGCCATCAATCACAGACACTTTGATCTGGCTGCCGGTTTCTGTTATGTTGCCTAATCGCAAACAGTTAATCCTTCTGAAGCGTATGCCCTCAGTCACACACACCTTTATCTGGCCGACCGTTTCTTTTGTGTTGCCTAATCACAAACAGTTCATCCGAGTGAACCGTATGCTCTATATCGCACACGCCTTCATCAGGCTGCCCATTTATTTGGTACCGCCTCATCACAAACAGTTCATTGGACTGAACCGTATGCCCTGGATCGCACACGCAACTAAAATCTGAACTGTGTTTGATGGCTCCGCCATCGCAAACGTTTTGCACCTTTTTTGACGGTTCTTTTACACTACCATTTGCGATTATTGCATCGCACACAGTTCTTTGAAGGGTCTCTGATCGTAGTGTCGTGTTAGCAGCATCCTGCAGTAGTGCTAACCATAGCATGAAACATATGGATCCAAATCAGCCCCTTACGAAGCAACACATAAACTAGGGTTTAAGATTCTGTCACTCTAGCAACCCATCATCTACTTATTACTTCCCAATGCCTCCCCCAAGGCCCAAACAATGGTGAAGTTTCATGTAGTCGACGTTCACATAACACCAAATTCACATGACTACTTATAGCAAGACTTCTGCCATGTCCTCAGGAACAAACATAACTACTCACAAATCATATTCATGTTCATAATCAGAGGGGTATTAATATGCATAAAGGATCTGAACATATGATCTTCCACCAAATAAACCAACTAGCATCAACTACAAGGAGTAATCAACACTACTAGCAACCCACACGTACCAATCTGAGGTTTTGAGACAAAGATTGGATACAAGAGATGAACTAGGGTTTGAGATGACATGGTGCTGGTGAAGATGTTGATGGAGATTGACCCCCTCCCGATGAGAGGGTCGATGGTGATGACAATGGTGATGATTTCCCCCTCTCGGAGGGATGTTTCCCCGGCAGAACAGCTCCGCTGGAGCCCTAGATTGGTTTTGCCAGGTTCCGCCTCGAGACGGCAGCGCTTCGTCCCGAAAGCTTCCGTCTGACTTTTTCCAGGGCGAAAGACTTCATATAGCAAAAGATGGGCACCGGAGGCCTGCCAGGGGGCCCACGAGGCAGGGGGCGCGCCCAGGGGGTAGGGCGCGCCCCACCCTCGTGGACAGGGTGTGGCCCCCCTCTGGTGCTTTCTTCGCCCAATATTTTTAATATATTCCAAAACTGACTTCCGTAGAATTTCAGGACTTTTGGAGTTGTGCAGAATAGGTCTCTAATATTTGCTCCTTTTCCAGCCCAAAATCCCAGCTGCCAACATTCTCCCTCTTCATGTAAACCTTGTAAAATAATAGAGAAAAGGCATAAGTATTGTGACATAATGTGTAATAACAGCCCATAATGCAATAAATATCGATATAAAAGCATGATGCAGACGTATCACACATCACGTAGTGGACACCCATATGAGGGGGAAGGCCCTCTCGGTGGTGTACACGAACAATCCGGTCTCGGTGGAGAGCTCCATCCAAACTATGGAGCAGTTCCTTGCGGAGGACAAGTACCGAGTGGTCGGCTTCGACCTCGAGTACACCATCGGTCATGCCGGGCACGATCAGAAGGTTGCCGTCGCCCAGTTGTGCGTGCGACATGACGTCCTCGTCTACCACTTCCACCTTGCCACAAGGCCTTGCGAGCGTTTCTCCAGGTTTATCAATAGCTCCGACTATAGTTTCACTACGGTGGACACCACCAACAATCTAAAAGCGCTCAAGGTTTCGGACTTGAAATGCCTGAATCTTGTCAACATCCAGCACAACTACAAGGTCTGGGGCAGCGACAAAAACAAATTGAACTCCCTGGTTGACCTCGCCTCGGCCATCCTCGACCCCTACTACGCGAAGATGTAGTAAGAGAGCAATAAGGACAAGAACGCCTGGCACAGTGTGTGGCATAAGAGACTGGATGAACAACATGTCAAGTACGCGGCCATGGACGCGTACACAAGCTACGAGATGTACAGGCGGATCGTTGACATGAGGAATTGTCTTCTTCCTGACAAAGACGAGGGATCGAGCCACATAGCAGTGGCGGGAGCGTCACAAGAAGTAGATGACTAGACGATCGTTTCTCCTACTTTAGAATGCATGCAATTGTTTATTGAGGTGTGTGCGAATGATCTGTATAGTCACTTATGTAATTGGATGTTTATTTCAGTTATATATATATACATGTTATTCTACTGTAGACAGAGCAATTCACACGGCTTATTAGCAGCAATCGTCTGTGTTATTATTGGTCTTCGCACACATTTCATATTACGGACCTGTTTGCCGCGTATCACACACATCTTGTTCAATTGAACCATTTCCATTGTGTTGCCTAATCACACATAGTTCATCCCAGTGAACCGTATGCTGTATATCACACACGCCTTCATCTGGCTGCGCGTTTCTTTTGTGCCTCCTCATCCCAAATAGTTAATTGAGCTGAACCGTATGCCCTGCATCACACACGCAACTAAATTCTGAACCGTGTTTGATGCATCTGTCATCGCAAACTTTTTGCCCCTTTTTTGACGGTTTTTTTCCACCACCGTTTGCGATTATGGCATCGCACACAGTTTCATCAAAGGGTCTCTGATCGTAGTGTCGTGTCTGGACCATCCTGTAGTAGTGATCAAACACGGTTCAGATTTTAGTTGCGTGTGCGACGTAGGGCATACGGTTCAGTTCAATTAACTGTTTGCGATGAGGAGGAAGAAAAGAAACAGGCAGCCAGATGAAGGTGTGTGTGCGATATAAAGCATATGGTTGACTCAGATGAACTATTTGCAATTAGGCAACACAAAAGAAACGGTCAGCCAGATCAAGGTGTGTGCGATATACGGCATGCGGTTCACTCGGATGAACTATTTGCATTGAGACAAGAGAACAGAAGAACAACATTATATACTTGTAACATGACATGATTGCAATAGCAAATTAAACATCCAATTACGTTATATAACAAATACCATAAATATTGCAAGGTTCAAATTCAAAGATTACAGCGCCCAAATTCAAACATTGCAAACATCATCATTTCTGCAAAGGGATCAGCTGCTGACAAGTCATGTATGGGTTTGACACAATGACTTCCAATTGCTTTGCTATATGCTCTTCCAATACGAAGTTTAGCTTTTTTGGAGCCTCTTCCATTCTGCAGTACCTGCCGGCTCTGATCAACATACCATTCATCTTTCCTAATTAAATGCGTGTTCAACCTCAGTACCCTCGGCACCTTTGCTCTGGCAAGAAAGAACCTGGCGAGTGTAATCTTCGGTAAGGTCCCTCGGTAGGAGTTCAAAGTAATATTTGAGAGATGCAGATCTAGGCATTCGATGTGATTGTCGTTATAAACATTATCCACCTCCGATCCTATTATTATCTGCAAAAGAAGAGAATGTGTTTGTGCCTACATGCAGTTTTGAACACTACTACACGCCCATTCGGTTTGCAGGATTTGTAAAATGCACCAACGTGCCATCTTCGATCTGACATGATTAACATGGGCATTTGATTACAATCTAGAAACATGTAGCCTTCTTCACAAGAGGTTGGATTGGATGAAAAATTCCCTAAGAAAACTAGTACAGATGAATCCAAAGGAGAAATACTTATGGATTGTAACCATATGAATCAAGCAACCAATATGGGGTGGGGGTGTATGTCCTGAAATCCTCCGAAATTCCTTCAGAAATTGTAGTACATTGTCATTGTAACTTGGGAAAAGGTGCAAAAAATTGAACTCCCTTATGGTTAACATTTAACATGAAAGGAACATCACCTCGATATACAGCTTCTTCAGGCACGAAAAGCATCTCAGGCAACTGACAACTTGGTCCAGGTTGGGGCCGACAGATTCTAGTGCTAAGACCTTCACTGTGCCCAGAATCTGGGTGAAGCTTTGCTGGATGACAGACGAACATACATCTTCAAAACTAGAAATAATGTTGATATCAAGAAGGAGAGCTATAAGGCGGCTGTTGTACCTGAAAGTAGTAGTATTTGACAGACGAGTAGCCCACCACTGTCAATTTCGGTGCAGAAATGACATTGATTCTTGTTGGACCTTGTTGATCAACTACAAGTAATCTCTCAAGTGAAGGTGTGTCCTCAATGACCATATTGTGGTCCACCTTTTGTGATCTCTCGTTGCAGCACCAGCAACACACATAAATAGTCCGGAGAGTCCTGGAGGTGAGGTGGAAGGTACTCGACCAATTTGTCGCCTGAAGACGAAGGAACTCGAGTGTAGTACAGCCACGGAGCAGGCGCTCCATGTCATCCTTTGGGATGCAGACGGCGACGAGCTCAAGGTGCTTCAGTCGTGGTAGAAAAAGAGCGGGCGCGTCATTAAGGGGGGATGGCAGTTCATGAACTTGGTGAGGCGCAGCATGGGCGCGAAGCGGAGCGGGGACGTTGGCAACAAGCGCATATGCCCATCATTAAAACTGGGCTTCTCGAGCTGATCTATGGCGGGGGATTGGAACCACTCGTCAAGCTTGGCTCGGTCCTTGTCATTGGAACGGAACTTGCCCGTGATAAGGCCTTTGATTGGGCCATGGTGACTGCCGAGGATCTGGGAGAACGCACCCAAGCTTTTGCGATAGCTATGGTAGAGCTCGTGGGCGTCGAGAAGGTCGACGAGGGTGAGGAGCCATAGGGGGCGCCACCGCCAGGAAAGGGCGGTTGTCCTCGCCCGATTTTTAGCTAGTGCTAGTGATTTTTAGCTGCATATTTTGACAAGTCACATTGTCTCTGGGCTTAGCGCCAAAGTCTGGCTTTAATTTGCATACCGTAATCTGAACCGTTTGCGTTGAAGAGATGCACAAATCCTGTGTTGAACAGCTTGCACGCTTCCCGGTGAGCCTGCGCACCGGACTGCGCTCGCACGCCTCCCATTCAGTCAAGCAGATGTCCGCACCACACCTCCTATAGCCATTCAAAGCAATACATGTGGCGTCACATGAATGATTAACAGAATGCACATGGTTTGAATTATACAAACATTTGAGATATTAAAGTGGCAGCTATTTTTTCAAAATGCCTTTGTTGGTTGTTATTCGAGCACGCCTTCTCTCAGAATGGACACGAAAAATACCACAGCATGTCGGGTGCCAATCCATGATAGCATGCCAAGTTTCATGAATTTCAGACAAGTTTAAGATTTACTAGAATTTAAAAACCAGGTATTTCAATGTTTTGTCGGCAATCAACAGCGCCATGGTGTTTGAAATTCATTCCCATTTCTTACATGGGACCTAAGAATGCACCCAAGGACACAGATTTGATTTTTGAACCAATTTATATGCACTGGAGCATGTGCATGTATTTCAAATTTGAATTATGCACATAAAATGCCTAGAAAACCCAGGTAATGTATAAAAATGTCCAAACGAACCCCGAAAAATTCCAAAACTTAACACAACACTCCTGTTGTTCTATGTTGACACTAGAAAAATTTGAAAGCAATAAGAGGCAACGGATATCACTTCCTCCCCAAAGGTGGCACGTTCCCTACCGAAACCATCAGGCTTGTTGTGAGAATCTCTGGTTTGTGAGAAGCTTATACCCAAACCTGCCCCAAATGGGACAAAATTTTACCACGGCATGTTGATGCCGCTCCATGATACCATGCCAAGTTTCATGAATTTCAGACGAGTTTTGGATTTACTAGAATTTAAAAACCAGGTATCTCAACGTTTTGCCAGCAATCAACAGTGCCCTGGTGTTTGAAATTCATTCCCATTTCTTGCATGGGACCTAAACATGCACCCAAAGACACATATTTGATTTTTCAACCAATTTATATGCACTGAAGCATGCGCATGTATTTCAAATCTGAATTATGCACATAAAATGCCTAGAAAACCCAGTTAATGTATAAAAATGTCCAAACGAAGCCCGAAAAATTCCAAAACTTAACACAACACTCCTATTGTTCTATGTTGACACTAGAATTTTTTTGAAAGCAATAAGAGGCAACAGATATCGTTTCGTCCCCAAAGGTGCCATTGAAGGAAATATGCCCTAGAGGCTATAATAAAGTTCTTATTTATATTTCCTTATATCATGATAAATGTTTATTATTCATGCTAGAATTGTATTAACCAGAAACTTGATACATGTGTGGAAACATAGACAAAACACAGTGTCCCTAGTAAGCCTCTACTAGACTAGCTTGTTAATCAAAGATGGTTAAGTTTCCTAACCATAGACATGTGTTGTCATTTGATGAATGGGGTCACATCATTAGGAGAATGATGTGATGGACAAGACCCATTCGTTAGCTTAGCATAATGATCGTTAAGTTTTATTGCTATTGCTTTCTTCATGACTTGTACATATTCCTTTGACTATGAAATTATGCAACTCCCGAATACCGGAGGAATACCTTATGTGCTCTCAAACGTCACAACGTAACTGGGTGATTATAAAGATGCTCTACATGTATCTCCAAAGGTGTTTGTTGGGTTGGCATAGATCGAGATTAGGATTTGTCACTCCGTGTATCGGAGAGGTATCTCTGGGCCCTCTCGGTAATCCACATCATGATAAGCCTTGCAAGCAATGTAACTAATAAGTTAGTTGCGGGATGATGCATATGCAACGAGTAAAGAGACTTGCCGGTAACGAGATTGAACTAGATATGAGGATACCGGTGATGGAATCTTGGACAAGTAACATACCGATGACAAAGGGAATAACGTATGTTGTTATTGCGGTTTGACCGATAAAGATCTTCGTAGAATATGTAGGAACCAATATGAGCATCCAGGTTCCGCTATTGGTTATTGATCAGAGATGTGTCTTGGTCCTGTCTACATAGTTCTCAAACCCGTAGGGTCCGCATGCTTAACGTTCGATGACGATTTGTATTATGAGTTATGTGTTTTGGTGACCGAACTTTGTTCGGAGTCTCGGATGAGATCACGGACATGACGAGGAGTCTCGAAATGGTCGAGAGGTAAAGATTCATATATTGGAAGGTAGTATTCAGATATCAGAATGGTTTCGAGTGGTTCGGGTATTTTACGGGAGTACCGAGGGGTTACCGGAACCCCCCGGGGGAAATAATGGGCCTTAGTGGGCCTTAGTGGAGAGAGAGGAGGGCCGCAAGGGGTGGCCGCGCGCCCCCCCATGGCAGTCCGAATTGGACTAAGGGGAGGGGCAGCGCCCCCCTTTCCCTCTCCCTCTCTCTCTCCTTCCTTTTTCCTCCGGTGGAAGAAAGGAAAAGGCGGGGGCGAATCCTACTAGGAGTGGAGTCCTAGTAGGACTCCTGCCCATGGCACGCCTCTCTTGGCCGCCGGCCTCGTCCTCCCCTCCTTTATATACGGGGGCGGGGGGCACCCCAAAGGCACATCAATTGTTCCCTTAGCCATGTACGGTGCCCCCCTCCACAGTTTACTCCTCCGGTCATAGCGTTGTAGTGCTTAAGCAAAGCCCTGCGCGGATCACATCATGATAACCCACAAGTATAGGGGATCGCAACAGTTTTTTAGGGTAGAGTATTCAACCCAAATTTATAGATTCGACATAAGGGGAGCCAAAGAATATTTGAAGGTATTAGCAGCTGAGTTGTCAATTCAACCACTCCTGAAGATTAATTACCTGCAGCAAGTAATCAGTAGCACAGTAATATGATAGTTTTGATAGTAGTGACAGCAGCAATAGTAACAGTAGTAGTGATAGCAGTAATTTTGTGTAACAGTGATGATAGCAGTAGTAACGTAGCAGAAACAATATAAGATAAATTCGTAGGCATTGGATCGGTGAATTGTTCGATGATATTCATCATGTGACAGTTATAACCTAGGGCGATACGACACTAGCTCCAGTTCATCGATATAATGTAGGCATGTATTCCGTAAATAGTCATACATGCTTTATTAAAAGAAGTTGCATGACATCTTTTGTCCTACCCTCCCGTGGCAGCGGGGTCCATATTGGAAACTAAGGGATATTAAGGCGTCCTTTTAATAGAGAACCGGAACAAAGCATTAACACATAGTGAATGCATGAACTCCTCAAACTACGGTCATCACCGAGAGTGGGCCCGGTTGTTGTCACTCCGGGGTTGTCGGATTATAACACGTAGTAGGTGACTATAACTTGCAAGATCGGATCTAAAACATGGATATAATGATGAATTCGTAAACGGTTCAGATCTGAGTTCATGGCACCCGGGCCCAAAGTGACAAGCATTAAGCATAGCAAAGTCATAGCAACATCAATCTAAGAACATAGTGAATACTAGGGATCAAGCCCTAACAAAACTAGCTCGATTACATGATGAATCTCATCCAACTCTTCACCAACCAGCGAGCCTACGAAGGAATTACTCACTCCCGGTGGGGAGCATCATGGAATTTGCGATGCAGATGGGTTGGTGATGACGAAGAACGAAGATCCCCCCTCTTCGGAGCCCCGAATGGACTCCAGATCTACCCTCCCAAGGAAGAACAGGGCTTGGCGGCGGCTCCATCTCGTGGATCATGATAATTCTTTCTCCCTAATTTTTCTCCGAAAATAGGAATTTATAGTGTGAGGGTTGAGGTCTACGGGGCCACCAAGTGGGTACAACCCACCTGGGCGCATCAGGAGAGGGGGCGCACCCTGGTGGGTTGTGCCCACCCAGGGGCCCCTCTCCGATAGGTCTTGGCTCCAGAAATTCTCATTTATTATATAAAAATTCCTTGTGAAGTTTCGTTCCATTCCGAGAACTTTTATTTCTGCACAAAAACAACACCATGGCAGTTCTGCTGAAAACAGCATCAGTCCAGGGTTAGTTTCATTCAAATCATGCAAATTGGAGTCCAAAACAAGAGGAAAAGCGTGAGAAAAAGTAGATACGTTGGAGATGTATCAACTCCCCCAAGCTTAAACCTTTGCTTGTCCTCAAGCAATTCAGTTGATAAACTGAAAGTGAGAAAGAAAAACTTTTACAAACTCTTTCGCTCTTGTTTGCATAAATAAGCTTAAACAGCACCCAGGTTTTCAGCCAGCATTATAACTAACCATGTCGACAATAACTCTTAAAGATTATAATGATTCATATCAATGACATAATCAGCTAGTGAGCAATAATAAGATATCTCAAACGGCAACACATTGTCAAAACAACCATGATATAATATGACAATAGTGGTATCTCGCTAGCCCTTTCTGAGACTGCAAAACATAAATGCAGAGCACCTCCAAAGTTCAAGCAGCGACTAAACATTGTAACTCATGGTAGAAAAGATCCAGTCATGATGCACCCAATATTAGCTACACACAATGCATAAATCATGACAACTGTGCTCTACTCAGTTTCTGGCGCTTCTTTTTAGAAGGTGGTGACACAACATAAAAGTAAATGGATAGTCCCTTCGTAGAGGGAAGCAGTGATTTGCAGACGTGCCAGAGCTCAGTTTTTAAAATAGAGATGAATGATATTTTGAGACATGCACCCTTCTTATTCACTTCACGACCATCAGTTATCAACATCTTCCATGCTAAGCACGCTAGTGGCATTTCCCAAGCGATAAAAGTGAAGTTTTACTCCCCCTCCACCACCAATCACATTCCACGGCTTGTCCGAAACAACGGGTGCCGTCCATACCAACATCAGTCTCGGGGGAGTTTTGTTTAATTATTTGCATTTTTTAGTTCGGGACTGGGAATCCCTATTACCGCCCATTTTCTCGTGTGATGGCGAGGGAATAAACACTCGACCTGAGAATAACCTGCTTATCACGGAAGATATCGACCACCTCCTATCTTCCATGAACGATCCAGGCACACAAAAAGGATAATTTTTAGAAGTTTTTAGAGGTGGCACATGCAAATTTACTTAGGACGGCAGAGTAATACCGTATATAGGTAGGTATGGTGGACTCATCTGGAATAACCTTGGGTTCAAGATTTTTGCTGTACAAGCAGAATTCCCACTTAGTACAGGAGAAGGCTAGCAATTAGATTGAGGAGCGACCAGCTAGAGAGAAACAACGATCATAACCATGCATTATGCGTAAGTAACATTGGACACTAGCATGAGTAGGATATGGACACCATGAACATAAATATCATAGAGGCTATGTTGGTTTTGATTCAACTACATGCATAAACATGTGCCAAGTCAAGCCACTCGAACATTCAGAGGAGGATACCATATCATCATACTACATCACAATCATTTTAACGCTATGTTGATATCCAAGATAAATCATTATCAACTCCCAGCTACTTATGCATGGCATGAGAAACAATAATCTCTAATTGTCATTGCAAACATGTTTAATCATAATGGGCTGAAGCCTGGATACTAGGTTAAACATATTTACACAAACAGAACAAGTCGAGTTCATACCAGTTTCTCTTTACCACGACCAGTTCATCGAATATCGTCATTATTGCGTTTCACTTGCACGACCGAACGATATGAAAATAGTAATAGTGCAAGAGTGTCGTGGACTAAGCTGGAATCTGCAAACATTTTATTCACAGGAGAAGACAAGGTAAAATGGGCTCTTTATTAGATCAACAATTATTCATATAAGAGCCACTCAACATTTTCATCATGGTCTTCTCCTCGGTACAACTCGATAAAAAGAAAAGAAATATTCAGAGAAACATACTAAAATATTTTTGGAGTTTTTGGTTTTCTTCAACAAGCAAATAAAAGGGAAAAGCAAAAACGAGAAAACTATTTACATGGGAAAGCTCCCAACAAGCAAAAGAAGAACAAGGAAATCTTTTTTGGATTTCTTTTTAGTACTACTACTACTAAGCATGCATAGAAAGTAAATTACTACAACTAATTTTTTTAAGTTTTTCAAACACACAAGAAGAAAGCAAGAAAATAAAACTAAGCATGGATGATACAATGGAAAAGTGTGAGCACCGACAAATAGAATGATATGTAGACATGAATGTAATGTCGGTGAGAAACACGTACTCCCCCAAGCTTAGTCTTTTGGCCTAAGTTGGTAGTCGATCAGTAGCCTGGAGGGTAGTAGGGATCCCGAGGAGCAGGCAAAGTTGTTAGAATCGTGATTCTATTGTATGATTCTATGACTTTACAATCCAAACTAACCCCTCTGATTCTACGATTTTAGTTCATAGAATCTACGTTTTTACGATCCTAATAGTGAAGATTCTATTATTTGCGATCCTACCATCAGAGCTCCGATCCGATTCAAAATCGCGATTCTGACAACCTTGGGAGCAGGCATCCACTCGTCCCACTGCTAGGGCTCCTGCTGTGCTGCCGCCGCAGCAGCCTGAGCGTTCCGGTAGGCGATGATATCTGCAGGCATAATCCTATATCCGCCCCTGGCAGCAGAATCAAACAAAGCAAGTGCAGGCAACGGAATAATATCATGAGTTTTAACGCTAAAGAGCAGGTTATAAGGAATGGGAATGCCAGGAGAGTTATTATCAGTGAAATGGTGGTGATCCATGGCTGCTCGATCTAGGTAAACCTTGGTCAGCGAGTAGTCATGAGGGCGTATCCCAGCATTAAAGTGGGCCGCCAAACGAGTAGCAAAAATCCCACCATGTATTTCACCCTATGATTTATTAAGATGGAGGCGACGAGCCACAATAGCTCCCAAGCTATAAGTGTTGTCACCCTCTAGTGCTCGGCGTAAAACAGCAAAGTCTGGTGCGCTGAGTGCACCTACTTTCTTCCTAGCAAGCAGGCACTTAGCAACAAATAAAGAAAAATAATGTACAGCGGGAAAGTGTAAGCTAGCAGCCGTGGTGGCTGACACTCCTCTCTCATCTCCCACTGTCAGAGTGCGATAAAAATCCTCAAACCCAGCCGACCTAGGATCAGCCAAGCTCCCATCAGACGGGATCATGCATATGTCACAAAACTCAGTAAGTGGTATCTGATGGTTTTCAGCATATAAATCAAAGCTCACTTCAGGAGGATTATTTCTAGGCAAGAAAGTAAAGCTCTGAACAAAGATGTTCGTGAGGATTTGGTGCTGGTCACACTCATCTGCGATGAAGTCGGTGAGGCCGGCATTAGCAATATATTTCATGACCTCCTCATGAATTCCAGCCTCTTGCAGGAACGGGGTGTGCAGCCATTCGCACAGCCGTACCTCCGCCAACCTCCGAGAGTGGAGATCACTGTCAGAAGACTCCCCAATAACACCCTTGGAGTTCTTCCTAGAGCCAAACTTCCTGAAGATATTCATGTCCGCGTATAATTTTCTGAAAATAAAAATTTTGGGGTGACAAAAATTGTAACACCCTGGGAATCATGCCACAGTAATCCCCATTAAATGATGCCTTCTCATCATTTTTACTGTTGCTAATCTCACTTTGATTCTATTCCAGTCCAAATCTCAATTTCAAATTAAAGTCAAAATTCTAAATTGCTCAGACATGAAAACTAAAATGTTCATCATGTGGCAAATATCCTTTTGACAATATTGGTGGTGAACCAACATTTTTGCAAAGTGTTTAAATGCCCTAAACTAATTAAAACAATGGTTAAAACGTTGTTTAAATGCCTTTTTGTTTTATAAAAATGCTAAGCTAATTTATTTAACTACCAAACTTATTGTGGCAGTAGTCTAAATTATAATAATAATTTAGGTTCAAGCTTTGTATTTTATAAAACTGTTTTGCCTTTTGAAATTAAAAGAAAACAAAGAAGTTTCAAAAAAAGAAAGGGGCCACTATTAGCTGGGCCTTAGTGCACAGTGTGCATGCCCAGCACAACAGAGCCGTCGACACCTCCCTCCTCCCCGCGTCACCTCGCGCGCCCGAAGCTGTTCACCGTCGCCACCGCACCCGCTAGCCGCCCCGCGTCGCTAGAGGCCATTGGGGTGGATAAGATCTCCACCGTGGCCTCCCCTCTCGTCATCCTCATCCATTCGCCCCCGCGCGCCTCTCCCTCTCTCGTTCCCCACCTTACCCGAAACGCTCGCCGCTGTCGCCGCTTGATTCCGTGGCCACCGTGCCTCCCGCGCCTCGATCTGGAGCTCACCGTCTTCCTCGTCATCGTCTACGTCGCCTACGCCACCGGGATCAAGCCGAGCGCCTCTACTCCAACCGGAACGAGCTCGTCTTCAACCTTCGGATCACCAGCGTTCGTCGCCGATTCCGGCTACCTCACGCCCTCCCCGAGCTCACTGCCACTCCCTACGGCGCTGTGAGCTCCTGCTTCTCCTCCCCCTCTCCGTTAGCTCGCCCATGTTTCGTAGCCGCCGATGCCACCGACGACCAAACACTCCGCCGCTCGTGCTTCTCGCCGGCGTAGCCACGGTGACCTTTGGGTCCCGTGCATGCCACCTTCACGCTCGTCGCGTCACGTAGAGGCCACCTGGCCTTTTATTTGCTCGCTAGCGCACCCGCATCGCCAATCGTCATCGCTCCCGAGCGCCGCCGTCTGCCGATGAGCTCGTCGTTGTCGCTATGGTGCTCCTCCGGCCACACCTCCGCTGTAGATCGCCTCTCCTTCGCACGCGCTTTCCAACGCGCCCACGCGCGACCCTCCCCGTGCCCCGTAGCGCGATCCCGACGAGGTCCCGAATGCCGCCTCCGCCCGTGCTCGCCACCGCCGTCGATCCCGTCCTCCCCTGCTCGCGCAACGACCGCCGCCCGACGCGCGCTGCCGCGGGCGTTCGAACGCACCTGGCTGGATGTCAAACGGAGCCTTGTGCTCGTTTTCCGGCCGTCTCCGCCGAAGGGCCGCCGCGGGAGAGGCTCACCGGAGCTCTCTCCGGCGCCGACACCGACGTGGCTCAGTGGGCCCCGCCCCTGGGTCGCTGACCAGTGGGTCCTGATGGCCCAGTTGAGTGGTTGACCCAGTCAACTGCTGACTGGGCTGCCGAGTGAGACTGACGTGTGGGCCCCACTTGCTTAAAACGTTTTAAAATAAATAAATCTACTAACTAAAATCTGTTAATTCATTAGTAATTAGTTTAACCTAAAACACTCACTGACCCCCGAGGCCCACACCCCTAATTGACCCTGCTAGATTAGTTAATCCACTGTTAAGCCAACAGAGGCTGACATGTGGGTCCCAGTGGCCCCACTGGTCAGTTTGACCTGGTCAACCATCCTGTTGACTATTGACGTCACTATGACGTCATGCTGATGCAATATTCCTTTTTTGTTAATATTAATAATTCCAGAAATTACTTTAATCTTTAAAATTACATAGAAATTAAACCGTAACTCGGATGGAAATGTTTTCTACATGAAAGTTGCTCAGAAAAACATGACGAATCCGAATACGCGGTCCGTTCATCTGTCACATGCCCCTAGCATGCTGAACATGGAACCGTCCCCTCTCTTTCGCCTGTCCGAAAATAGCAGATGCCGGGAAAACCCCTTCCAATGTTTTCCCTCTCCGTTTGCAACATGTAGTACCGCGTTAGAACCCGTAGTTCTACATATCGTCATGTCATGCTTAGTGATGCATCTGTTTGAACTGTATTTATTGTTTCTTCCCCCTCTTCTCTCCCGTAGACCCCGAGACCGATGTCGCCCCTGTGATCGACTACGTCGACGATGACACTTCTTCCTTTTCTGCAGAGCTTCCAGGCAAGCCCCCCCTTTGATCATCCTGATATCGCCCATTCCATTCTCTCATGCTTGCATTAGATTTTGCTACTGTTATTGTTTGCTCCTATTCTGATGCATAGCCTGCTTTTGTAACCTGTTCATTGTTACCTACCTGCTTATCCTAAACTGCTTAGTATAGGTTGGTTAGTGATCCATCAGTGACCCCCCACCTTGTCCTTGTTGCCCCTGCTTCATCACTGAAGACCCGATCAACGGGATCGAAGACCAGGCCCCGGCACCGCACATCACTTTCCCCTTAGTTGCTCGGCACTACTGGGTTACTATCGAGTGCCGAGGGTGAGACCTCTACAGCACTTCTGATGTTAACCCTGTACTGTAGCTATTCGGTCGTGGTCATCGGGGGTGATTCCGCCTTGACCACTTCCGATACGACTCTGTCGTGCAACCCCTCAAGTGTGAACCTCGGGGGTGGTTCCTCTTACGTTCACCTTGATGATTACATCGAGTGGAATTCGCCGGGGGTGATTCCTCGGGTTTTCCCCTTGTTGTTTGGACACACGGTTACTATGACTTTACACTGAACCCTGTTACTAAAGATGGGTCGGCCCTGAGGGGTACCCGCGCGAGCATATTTGCGAGTGATGAGGAGTCGGGTTGACCTGGAGGGTGCCTGCGAGATAATTACGAGGCGTGGCCGGGCATTCCTAGCCCTTGCCGCAAGTCCTCGAGACGGGGCAATGGGGTCACATCTTTCGTGAGTCTCTGCTTGTTACCGCGTGCTCCTAATCCACTACGATTTGGATATTTGATTCGAGGGGCCTCTGGCCTGATAGCACTAACCATCACGTGGGCATAGTATGGGCGTTCTGCGTCATATGCATCAGCCGAAGCTTACTAGACATCAGCGACTGAGCGGCGCGCGCCGGGTTGGACTGCGTAAGCACCTGCCTTGTTGAAGGAGGTAGCTAGGTCTGCTCTCCAGCCGCCCACGCAATGTGCCGGAGTTCCCGGGGCGATGGCCCATGACCCCTGGGGGCATAGGTTTAGTCCGGCGTGCTGGCCTCTCTATTAAGCCTAGGTCGGGTTGCGGCGTATTGTTTGGCCGAGGTCGGGCATGACCCAGGAAAGTGTGTCCGGCCGGAGTTAATCGAGCGTGGTGGGTAAGTTGGTGCACCCCTGCGGGGAAGAAAACATCTATCGATAGCCTCTCCTACGGTAACGGACACTTGGAGTTGTATCCCGATCGATACAACTAGAACTGGATACTTGAGATGAGACTTGGATATGAGATGATAACTGGATAGTATGGCTCTGGGATTGCTTTCTCGCAGGGAGTCGAGAAAGGATCTCTGGTCGAGGTTGATAACACTACTACTACTTTACTTTATGCTACTCTACTCCCTCATGTTGCTGCAAGATGGTGGTTTCCAGAAGATGCTAGTCTTTGATAGGCTAGGTTTTCCCCTTCTCTTCTGGCATTCTGCAGTCCGGTCCACAGATACATCCCCTTTCATTGATACCGATGCATATGTAGTGTAGATCCTTGCTTGCGAGTACTTTGGATGAGTACTCACGGTTGCTTTGCTCCCCCTTTTTTCCCTTTCTTCTTGTTTCCGGTTGATGCAACCAGATGTCGGAGCCCAGGAGCCAGATGCCACCGCCGATGCATACTACTACGTGGAGACCGCCGACGACCAGGAGTAGTTAGGAGGCTCCCAGGCAGGAGGCCTTGCCCCTTCGATTGTGTTGCTTTTGTGCTAGCCTTCTTAAGGCAAACTTGTCTAACTGATGTTTGTACTCAGATATTGTTGCTTCCGCTGACTCTTGTGTTTTCGAGCTTATGTATTCGAGCCCTCGAGGCCCCTGGCTTGTAATATAAAGCTTGTATTACTTTAATTTGTGTCTAGAGTTGTGTTGTGATATCTTCCCGTGAGTCCTTGATCTTGATCATACACATTTGCGTGTATGATTAGTGTACGATTGAATCGAGGGCGTAACAAGTTGGTATCAGAGCCGACTATCTGTAGGTAGCCCCCTTCCAACTCCTTGGCCGAAGTTGAGTCTAGTACTTGAAAACAGTTTTACTAACTTGGCTGTGTGGCTTACGGGCCCACGTCGCCATTGGGTGGTATTAGGATCTTTTATTCCTCGTCTTTACTCTGTGATTCTGATCTCTCTTCTATTCGGGTTAAAGATTTTACTAACTCTAACTTTAGGTTCTCGTAACCACTTCCAACCGGAGAGCCCCTTCAGTCCAGATAATCGCTTGCTCCTTCAGAAGATTTCGAAGATACTCTCTGATGTTTCCCCGAAACCCTTGTGCCCTTCGTCGTTGCAATTCCATATCACCGATAAATCCCTCTCGATAACTACATACACCTGTCGTTCATATTGTCATCCCCAGTTGATCTTGTTATTGCAAGATGCCTTGTAATACTTTCAGGTATTTCGAGAATCCATTGTGCCTGCTGTTGGGGAACGTAATAATTTCAAAAATTTCCTACGCACACACAGGATCATGATGATGCATAGCAACGAGAGGGGAGAGTGTGTCCACGTACCCTCATAGACCAAAAGCGAAAGCGTTAGCACAACGCGGTTGATGTAGTCGTACGTCTTCATGATCCGACCGATCAAGTACCGGACGCACGGCACCTCCGAGTTCAGCACACGTTCAACTCGATGACGTCCCTCGAACTCCGATCCAGCCGAGCTTTGAGGGAGAGTTCTGTCAGCACGATGGCGTGGTGACGATGATGATGTTCTACCAACGCAGGGCTTCGCCTAAGCACCGCTACAGTATTATCGAGGTGGACTATGGTGGAGGGGGGCACCACACACGGCTAAAAGATCAAACGATCAATTGTTGTGTTTCCAAGGGGTGCCCCCCTCCCCGTATATAAAGGAGTGGAGGAGGGGGAGGGCCGGCCCTCTCTATGGCGCGCCCTAGGAGGAGTCCTACTCCCACCGGGAGTAGGATTCCCCCCTTCCAAGTAGTAGGAGTAGGAGTCAAGGAAAGGGGAGAGAGAGAAAAGAAGGAAGGAGGGGCCGCAGCCCCTCCCCCTAGTCCAATTCGGACTAGGCCTTGGGGGGCGCCCAGCCTCTCCTCTCTCTTTCCCCTAAAGCCCAATAAGGCCCATATACTCCCCGGCGAATTCCCGTAACTCTCCGGTACTCTGAAAAATACCCGAATCACTCAGAACCTTTCCGATGTCCGAATATAGTAGTCCAATATATCGATCTTTATGTCTCGACCATTTCGAGACTCCTTGTCATGTCCCCGATCTCATCCGGGACTCCGAACTACCTTCGGTACATCAAAACACATAAACTCATAATATAACCGTCATCAAACTTTAAGCGTGCGGACCCTACGGGTTCGAGAACAATGTAGACATGACCGAGACACGTCTCCGGTCAATAACCAATAGCGGAACCTGGATGCTCATATTGGCTCCCACATATTCTACGAAGATCTTTATCGGTCAAACCGCATAACAACATACGTTGTTCCCTTTGTCATCGGTATGTTACTTGCCCGAGATTCGATCGTCGGTATCTCAATACCTAGTTCAATCTCGTTACCGGCAAGTCTCTTTAGTCGTTCCGTAATACATCATCCTGCAACTAACTCATTAGTTACAATGCTTGCAAGGCTTATAGTGATGTGCATTACTGAGTGGGCCCAGAGATACCTCTCTGACAATCGGAGTGACAAATCCTAATCTCGAAATACGCCAACCCAACAAGTACCTTGGAGACACCTGTAGAGCACCTTTATAATCACCCAGTTACGTTGTGACGTTTGGTAGCACACAAAGTTTTCCTTCGGTAAACGGGAGTTGCATAATCTCATAGTCATACGAACATGTATAAGTCATGAAGAAAGAAATAGCAGAATACTAAACGATCAAGTGCTAAGCTAACGGAATGGGTCAAGTCAATCACATCATTCTCCTAATGATGTGATCCGGTTAATCAAATGACAACTCATGTCTATGGCTAGGAAACATAACCATCTTTGATCAACGAGCTAGTCAAGTAGAGCCATACTAGTGACACTCTGTTTGTCTATGTATTCACACAAGTATTATGTTTTCGGTTAATACAATTCTAGCATGAATAATAAACATTTATCATGAAATAAGGAAATAAATAATAACTTTATTATTGCCTCTAGGGCATATTTCCTTCAGTCTCCCACTTGCACTAGAGTCAATAATCTAGATCACATCGCCATGTGATTTAACATCAATAGTTCACATCACCATGTGATTAACACCCATAGTTCACATCGTCAAGTGACCAACACCCAAAGGGTTTACTAGAGTCAATAATCTAGTTCACATCGCTATGTGATTAACACCCAAAGAGTACCAAGGTGTGATCATGTTTTGCTTGTGAGAGAAGTTTAGTCAACGGGTCTGCCATATTCAGATCCGTATGTATTTTGCAAATTTCTATGTCTACAATGCTCTGCACGGAGCTACTTTAGCTAATTGCTCCCACTTTCAATATGTATCCAGATGAAGACTTAGAGTCATCTGGATCAGTGCCAAAACTTGTATCGACGTAACCCTTTTACGACAAACCTTTTGTCACCTCCATAATCAAGAAACATATCCTTATTCCACTAAAGATAATTTTGACCGCTGTCCAGTGATCTACTCCTAGATCACTATTGTACTCCCTTGCCAAAATCAGTGTAGGGTATACAATAGATCTGGTACATAGCATGGCATACTTTATAGAACCTATGGCTGAGGCATAGGGAATGACTTTCATTCTCTTTCTATCTTCTGCCGTGGTCGGGCTTTGAGTCTTACTCAATTTCACACCTTGTAACACAGGCAAGAACTCTTTCTTTGACTGTTCCATTTTGAACTACTTCAAAATCTTGTCAAGGTATGTAGTCATTGAAAAAAAACTTATCAAGCGTTTTGATCTATCTCTATAGATCTTGATGCTCAATATGTAAGCAGCTTCACCGAGGTCTTTCTTTAAAAAACTCCTTTCAAACACTCCTTTATGCTTTGCAGAATAATTCTACATTATTTCTGATCAACAATATGTCATTCACATATACTTATCAGAAATGTTGTAGTGCTCCCACTCACTTTCTTGTAAATACAGGCTTCACCGCAAGTCTGTATAAAACTATATGCTTTCATCAACTCATCAAAGCTTATATTCCAACTCTGAGATGCTTGCACCAGTCCATAGATGGATCGCTGGAGCTTGCACATTTTGTTAACACCTTTAGGATCGACAAAACCTTCTGGTTGCATCATATACAACTCTTCTTTAAGAAATCCATTAAGGAATGTAGTTTTGACATCCATTTGCCAGATTTCATAAAATGTGGCAATTTGCTAACATGATTCGGACAGACTTAAGCATCGCTACGAGTGATAAAATCTCATCGTAGTCAACACCTTGAACTTTGTCAAAACCCTTTTCGACAAGTCTAGCTTTGTAGATAGTAACACTACTATCAGCGTCCGTCTTCCTCTTGAAGATCCATTTATTTTCTATGGCTTGCCGATCATCGGGCAAGTCAACCAAAGTCCACACTTTGTTCTCATACATGGATCCCATCTCAGATTTCATGGCCTCAAGCCATTTTGCGGAATCTGGGCTCACCATCACTTCCTCATAGTTCGTAGGTTCGTCATGGTCAAGTAACATGACCTCCAGAACAGGATTACTGTACCACTCTGGTGTGGATCTCACTCTGGTTGACCTACGAGGTTTGGTAGTAACTTGATCCGAAGTTTCATGATCATTATCATTAGCTTCCTCACTAATTGGTGTAGGTATCATAGGAACCGGTTTCTGTGATGAACTACTTTCCAATAAGGGAGTAGGTACAGTTACCTCATCAAGTTCTACTTTCCTCCCACTCACTTCTTTCGAGAGAAACTCCTTCTCTAGAAAGGATCCATTCTTAGCAATGAATTTGCCTTCGGATCAGTGATAGAAGATATACCCAATAGTCTCCTTTGGGTATCCTATGAAGACACATTTCTCCGATTTGGGTTCAAGCTTATCATGTTGAAACTTTTTCACATAAGTATCGCAACCCCAAACTTTAAGAAACGACAACTTTGGTTTCTTGCCAAACCATAGTTCATAAGGTGTCATCTCAACGGATTTAGATGGTGCCCTTTTTAACGTGAATGCAGTTGTCTCTAATGCATAACCCCAAAACGATAGTGGTAGATTGGTAAGAAACAACATATATTGCACTATATCCAATAAAGTACGGTTATGATGTTCGGACACACCATTATGTTGTGGTGTTCCAGGTGGAACGAATTTGTGAAACTATTCCACATTGTTTTAAATGAAGACCAAACTCGTAACTCAAATATTTGTCTCTTCGATCAGATCATAGAAAGTTTATTTTCTAGTCACGATGATTTTCCACTTTACTCTGAAATTCTTTGAACTTTTCAAATGTTTCAGACTTATGTTTCATCAAGTAGATATACCCATATCTGCTCAAATCATCTATGAAGGTCAGAAAATAACGATACCCGCCGCGAGCCTCAACACTCATCGGATCGCATACATCAGTATGTATTATTTCCAATAAGCCAGTTGCTTGCTCCATTGTTCCGGAGAACAGAGTTTTAGTTATCTTGCCCATAAGGCATGGTTCGCAAGCATCAAGTGATTCATAATCAAGTGATTCCAAAATCCCATCAGCATGGAGTTTCTTCATGCGCTTTACACCAATATGACCTAAACGGCAGTGCCACAAATAAGTTGCACTATCATTATTAACTTTACATCTTTTTGCTTCAATATTATGAATATGTGTATCACTACGATCGAGATCCAACAAACCATTTTCGTTGGTGTGTATGACCATAGAAGGTTTTTATTCATGTAAACAGGACAACAATTGTTCTCTAACTTAAATGAATACCGTATTGCAATAAACATGATCAAATCATATTCATGCTCAACGCAAACACCAAATAACACTTATTTAGGTTCAACACTAATCCCGAAAGTATAGGGAGTGTGCGATGATGATCATATCAATCTTGGAACTACTTCCAACACACATCGTCACCTCGCCCTTAACTAGTTTTTGTTCATTCTGCAACTCCCGTTTCGAGTTACTAATCTTAGCAACTGAACTAGTATCAAATACTGAGGGGTTGCTATAAACACTAGTAAAGTACACATCAATAACATGTATATCAAATATACCTTTGTTCACTTTGCCATCCTTCTTATCCGCCAAATACTTGGGGCAGTTCCGCTTTCAGTGACCAGTTCCTTTGCAGTAGAAGCACTCAGTCTCAGGCTTAGGTCCAGACTTGGGCTTCTTCACTTGAGCAGCAACTCGCTTGCCGTTCTTCTTGAAGTTCCCCTTCTTCCCTTTGCCCCTTTTCTATTACTATCTTATCTAGAAGATTAACTCCCACTTGATTCAAGCAATTGTAGTACCCAGACAATCTGAGCACATGCTCACTGATTGAGCTATTCTCCTCCATCTTTTAGGCAAAGTACTGTCAGAGGTCTCATACCTCTCGACACGGGCATGAGTCTGAAATACTAATTTCAACTCTTGGAACATCTCATATGCTCCATGGCATTTAAAAAACGTCTTTGAAGCCCCGATTCTAAGCCGCAAAGCATGGTGCACTAAACTATCAAGTAGTCATCATATTGAGCTAGCCAAACGTTCATAACGTCCGCATCTGCTCCTGCAATAGGTCTGTCACCTAGCGGTGCATCAAGGACATAATTCTTCTGTGCAGCAATGAGGATAATCCTCAGATCACGGATCCAATCCGCATCATTGCTTAACATTTTTCAACTTAGTTTTCTCTAGGAACATATCAAAAAATAAAACAGGGGAGCTAAGCGCGAGCTATTGATCTACAACATAGATATGCTAATACTACCAGGACTAAGTTCATGATAAATTAAAGTTCAATTAATCATATTACTTAAGAACTCCCACTTAGATAGACATCCCTCTAATCATCTAAGTGATCACGTGATCCAAATCAACTAAACCATAACCGATCATCACGTGAAATGGAGTACTTTTCAATGGTGAACATCACTATGTTGATCATATCTACTATATGATTCCCGCTCGACCTTTCGGTCTCAGTGTTCCGAGGCCATATCTGTTATATGCTAGGCTCGTCAAGTTTAACCTGACTATTCCGCGTGTGCAGCTGTTTTGCACCCGTTGTATTTGAATGTAGAGCCTATCACACCCGATCATCACGTGGTGTCTCAACATGAAGAACTTTCACAACGGTGCATACTCAGGGAGAACACTTATACCTTGATAATTTAGTGAGAGATCATCTTCTAATGCTACCGTCAATCAAAGCAAGATAAGATGCATAAAAGATAAACATCACATGCAATCAATATAAGTGATATGATATGGCCATCATCATCTTGTGCTTGTGATCTCCATCTACGAAGCACCATCATGATCACCATCGTCACCGGCGCGACACCTTGATCTCCATCGTAGCATCATTGTCGTCTTGCCAACTATTGCTTCTACGATTATCGCTACCGCTTAGTGATAAAGTAAAGCATTACAGGGCGTTTGCATTGCATACAATAAAGCGACAACCATATGGCTCCTGCCAGTTGCCGATAGCTTGGTTACAAAATATGATCACATCATACAATAAAATATAGCATCATGCCTTGACCATATCACATCACAACATGCCCTGCAAAAACAAGTTAGACGTCCTCTACTTTGTTGTTGCAAGTTTTACGTGGCTGCTACGGGCTGAGCAACAACCGTTCTTACCTACGCATCAAAACCACAACGATAGTTTGTCAAGTTGGTGCTGTTTTAACCTTCGCAAGGACCGGACGTAGCCACACTCGGTTCAACTAAAGTTGGAGAAACTGACATCCGCCAGCCACCTGCGTGCAAAGCACGTCGGTAGAACCAGTCTCGCGTAAGCGTACGCGTAATGTCGGTCCAGGCCGCTTCATCCAACAATACCGCCGAACCAAAGTATGACATGCTGGTAAGCAGTATGACTTATATCGCCCACAACTCACTTGTGTTCTACTCGTGCATATAACATCAACGCATAAAACCTGGCTCTGATGCCACTGTTGGGGAACGTAATAATTTCAAAAATTTCCTACGCACACACAGGATCATGGTGATGCATAGAAACGAGAGGGGAGAGTGTATCCACGTACCCTCGTAGACCGGAAGCGGAAGCGTTAGCACAACGCGGTTGATGTAGTCGTACGTCTTCATGATCCGACCGATCAAGTACCGAACGCACGGCACCTCCGAGTTCAGCACACGTTCAACTCGATGACGTCCCTCGAACTCCGATCCAGCCGAGCTTTGAGGGAGAGTTCCGTCAGCACAACGGCGTGGTGACGATGATGATGTTCCACCGACGCAGGGCTTCGCCTAAGCACCGCTACAGCATTATCGAGGTGGACTATGGTGGAGGGGGGCACCGCACACAGCTAAAAGATCAAACGATCAATTGTTGTGTTTCCAAGGGGTGCCCCCCTCCCCGTATATAAAGGAGTGGAGGAGGGGGAGGGCCGGCCCTCTCTATGGCGCGCCCTAGGAGGAGTCCTACTCCCACCGGGAGTAGGATTCCCCCCTTCCAAGTAGTAGGAGTAGGAGTCAAGGAAAGGGGAGAGAGAGAAAAGAAGGAAGGAGGGGCCGCAGCCCCTCCCCCTAGTCCAATTCGGACTAGGCCTTGGGGGGCGCCCAGCCTCTCCTCTCTCTTTCCCCTAAAGCCCAATAAGGCCCATATACTCCCCGGCGAATTCCCGTAACTCTCCGGTACTCTGTAAAATACCCGAATCACTCGGAACCTTTCCGATGTCCGAATATAGTAGTCCAATATATCGATCTTTATGTCTCGACCATTTCGAGACTCCTTGTCATGTCCCCGATCTCATCCGGGACTCCGAACTACCTTCGGTACATCAAAACACATAAACTCATAATATAACCGTCATCAAACTTTAAGCGTGCGGACCCTACGGGTTCGAGAACAATGTAGACATGACCGAGACACGTCTCCGGTCAATAACCAATAGCGGAACCTGGATGCTCATATTGGCTCCCACATATTCTACGAAGATCTTTATCGGTCAAACCGCATAACAACATACGTTGTTCCCTTTGTCATCGGTATGTACTTGCCCGAGATTCGATCGTCGGTATCTCAATACCTAGTTCAATCTCGTTACCGGCAAGTCTCTTTAGTCGTTCCGTAATACATCATCCTGCAACTAACTCATTAGTTACAATGCTTGCAAGGCTTATAGTGATGTGCATTACTGAGTGGGCCCAGAGATACCTCTCTGACAATCGGAGTGATAAATCCTAATCTCGAAATACGCCAACCCAACAAGTACCTTCGGAGACACCTGTAGAGCACCTTTATAATCACCCAGTTACGTTGTGACGTTTGGTAGCACACAAAGTGTTCCTTCGGTAAACGGGAGTTGCATAATCTCATAGTCATACGAACATGTATAAGTCATGAAGAAAGAAATAGCAGAATACTAAACGATCAAGTGCTAAGCTAACGGAATGGGTCAAGTCAATCACATCATTCTCCTAATGATGTGATCCGGTTAATCAAATGACAACTCATGTCTATGGCTAGGAAACATAACCATCTTTGATCAACGAGCTAGTCAAGTAGAGCCATACTAGTGACACTCTGTTTGTCTATGTATTCACACAAGTATTATGTTTCCGGTTAATACAATTCTAGCATGAATAATAAACATTTATCATGAAATAAGGAAATAAATAATAACTTTATTATTGCCTCTAGGGCATATTTCCTTCACCTGCTGCGTTGCAGCTCCTTTTCCGCCTGAATACGTGTACGAATAATTCCTCATAATTATCGGGGATTCGTTCATCCCCAATTGTTTAGGTATTCCACAAATGTCTTCGAAATACCATTCGATCTTCCGAAAATCCTCAGCAGCCTATTGTTGTTGAAATTCTTGTTTGCTTGCATTATGGTTAATTCCATATTTCTAGCATCTTCTTGTTTGATCCAATATGTCGCGAATGCTCGTAATCCTCAATCAGATCCTGGCATTCATCCTTCCGGCTCAGACGTCACTCCAAACATGAGCTTGTTCTTGTCAAATCAAACCTTGATTGATTGTCGATCTGCATCGATTCAACTAAATTATCTTTTGATCAGAGCCTCTGCTTCAGATCTTCTGATTTGAAAATCGTAATTCCTTTGTATTCAAGCTTTGAAGTTATCCAGTTATATCTATAACCCAATGCCTTTGCATTCTTTCTTCTTCTGGGTGAGTATCGATACTCACATCAGATCTTTTATGGACTGCCATATCCTTGGTTGGATTATTATCCGACAATGTCCTTCAAATTCATTAAACTTGTGAGTTTTGCCCTGACATATAATGCCTTTGGTAAATTCTATCATCTGCTTTTGTCAACCATGCTCTGCTTTCGAGCTGGTATATTTTAATCCTGAAATTAGTGGTATATGTTCCTAAGATACCCCTATGGGTTGAACCTATGCCTTCCCTAATCCGTGTGAACTCGAAAGAGATGTGAGTCATATTCTTCTGGTGCTTCACCAGATAAATCTTTCGCACTACAAATTCTTCGAAAATGAGAAGTGAATGAAAGGTTATGCATTGAAGAAGTGGGAGTCGACCTTGAACCTTTGTGTTCATGCCCATGGAACCGATGTAGAACTTATCATGGAAGCTGCTCATAACAATAATTACCCCTTGTTATAAGTTCATCTTGTATCGGTGGTTTGATCATTCATAATCGTGGTTCCGACCATAGTTTCTCCTTAATTCCATTTCTCGGACAAGTTAAAATACTTGTCTCCTGCAAGTCATTTCACCTGTCCAACCTCTAATTTGATCTACCTTCAAGTATTGCCTCATGTTATCTCGATGATATTGTGTCATTGCACTACCTCTTGTAAATTCTTAATTGGGGTGATACTTCGTCACATCATTCCTAGCCTGATCGGCTATATCATTATCGTGCTAATTTAACTGTTCTACCTGGTCCTTATTCCCGGAGCACAACTTTTCGACGATGAGCGAAGCTTACGTCGATCTTCCTCATTTTATCAACTCACCTCGAACAACAAGCTTGATTTTGAGCTTGTGTCGTATCCGTGGTTCCAATAACCTTTCGCTTTATCATTCCTTTGACTTGATGTCGTCGACGATTGATTACATCTTCATGAAATCTCTCGACAAATGTGCCGTGATCATCATCAACATTCTGAGCTCTTCCAGGATATCGATTGAATTCATGATGAGAAATACCATCCTTGCCCCTCGATGATTTGTGTTATCATCGACAACATTCTTGCCTCCCCCAACTCGAATTTGTTCATATAAATTTTGGAAATACATCCTTTTTGACATGTCGATGGATTTTTGCTGAAACCATCGGCCACCTCCTCATCTTCCCTGATAAAATTGCTTGAGGTGTTCAAGTAATTCCCGATCGATCCTTTGTGTTCCCAAGGTCCGGCCTTTACCTGATGACCATGTCAATGCTATCCAAAAGTATGGTTGTGTTACTCCGAACATCTTTAAGAACATTGGAGGCGCAATGCCAAATGTTTCTTGATCAATTATCCAAACACCGTTGTATGGGTAAACATCATGATTCTCCTTACCCCATTAATTAAATGGATAAGTACTTGATGTCCTGTCATGTATATCATGCTTTGTTTGTTCTTGGGAAGCATATACTCTAATACTTTTGTATAAACACATTTTCCTTTCCATTGGTTTGCTTAACCTTTCTTGTGATCTATATATGTTATAAGCAGAAATAATTCCCTGCTTATGGAAACACCTCGGTTTACAACTCTGTCAGTGTGACCCTGTTACTATTGCTGACGACATCCTGGTAACCCCGATGGACGAGAACTTTGCCTATTGGTCCGCCTCGTTCAACGAGCAGGAAAATGGTTCTCTTCGTCCCTCGCCCTTGGTACCAACGTTGTTGCCAACATAACTGACAGGCTATCCTCTGCCATGCCTTGCTACCATGACCGCGCAATATGTCGGCGTCCTTCCTACTTTTTGAACCACATGGTGGGCCCATAACCCACAGTTCCACAGGATTGAAACCTGACTCCTGTACATCCTTGATTCCGAAGTATCCTTTTTCACTTGCCTTCGTATGTAATTCATGAGCCACCTTCCTATTGATCAATTCTAGTATCAGACGCAATAATTTTTGTTGTTGTTGCTCTGAACCCCTTTCACCTTTTGATTAGGCATCGAATGATTGCCTGCCCGTTAAAACTTCTCATGGTACCTTCATTCTTTGCTCAATTAAGTTTCAACTCGAGAGATACTTCTGCCTCATTCCTTGAATTGTTCACCAGATAATTAACCCTATAAGGGCCAGTTCTCCCGAAGTTACTCCTTACTTCCCCACTTAAATCTCGGGACGAGATTTCTTGTAGTGGAGGAGATTTGTAACACCCCGGGAATCATGCCACAGTAATCCCCTTTAAATGATGCCTTGTCATCATTGTTACTGTTGCTAATCTCACTTTGATTCTATTCCAGTCCAAATCTCAATTTCAAATTAAAGTCAAAATTCTAAATTGCTCAGACATGAAAACTAAAATGTTCATCATGTGGCAAATATCCTTTTGACAATATTGGTGGTGAACCAACATTTTTGCAAAGTGTTTAAATGCCCTAAACTAATTAAAACAATGGTTAAAACGTTGTTTAAATGCCTTTTTGTTTTATAAAAATGCTAAGCTGATTTATTTAACTACCAAACTTATTGTGGCAGTAGTCTAAATTATAATAATAATTTAGGTTCAAGCTTTGTATTTTATAAAACTGTTTTGCCTTTTGAAATTAAAAGAAAACAAAGAAGTTTCAAAAAAAAAGGGGCCACTGTTAGCTGGGCCTTAGTGCACAGTGTGCATGCCCAGCCCAACAGAGCTGTCGACGCCTCCCTCCTCCCCACGTCACCTCGCGCACCCGCGCCCGAAGCTGTTCACCGTCGCCACCGCACCCGCTAGCCGCCCCGCGTTGCTACAGGCCGTCGGGGTGGATAAGATCTCCACCGTGGCCTCCCCTCTCGTCATCCTCATCCATTCGCCCCCGCGCGCCTCTCCCTCTTGTTCCCCACCTTACCCGAAACGCTCGCCGCCGTCGCCGCTCGATTCCGTGGCCATCGTGCCTCCCGCGCCTCGATCTGGAGCTCACCGTCTTCCTCGTCATTGTCTACGTCGCCTATGCCATCGGGGTCGAGCCGAGCGCCTCTACTCTGACCGGAACGAGCTCGTCTTCAACCTTTGGATCGCCGGCGTTCGTCGCCGATTCCGGCTACCTCACGCCCTCCCCGAGCTCACTGCCACTCCCTACTGCTCCGTTGTGAGCTCCCGCTTCTCCTCCCCCTCTCCGTTAGCTCGCCCATGTTTTGTAGCCGCCGATGCCACCAACGACCGAACACTCCGCCGCTCGCGCTTGTCGCCGGCGTAGCCACGGTGACCTTTGGGTCCCGTGCGTGCCACCTTTGCGCTCGTCGCGTCATGTAGAGGCCTCCTGGCCTTTTATTTGCTCGCTAGCGCACCCGCATCGCCAATCGTCATCGCTCCCGAGCGCCGCCGTCTGCCGATGAGCTCGCAGCCGTCGCTATGGTGCTCCTCTGGCCACACCTCCGCCGCAGATCGCCTCTCCTTCGCATGCGCTTTCCAACGCGCCCACACGCGACCCTCCCCGTGCCCCGTAGCGCGATCCCAACAAGGTCCCGAACGCCGCCTCCGCCCGTGCTCGCCACCGCCGTCGGTCCCGTCCTCCCCTGCTCGCGCAACGACCGCCGCCCGACGCGCGCTACCGCGGGCGTTCGAACGCACCTGGCTGGATGTCAAACGGAGCCCTGTGCTCGTTTTCCGGCCGTCTCTGGCGAAGCGCCGCCGCGGGAGAGGCTCGACGGAGCTCTCTCCGGCGCCGACGCCGACGTGGCTCAGTGGGCCCCGCCCCTGGGTCGCTGACCAGTGGGTCCTGATGGCCCAGTTGAGTGGGTTGACCCAGTCAACTGCTGACTGGGCTGCCGAGTGAGACTGACGTGTGGGCCCCACTTGTTTAAAACGTTTTAAAAATAAATAAATCTACTAACTAAAATCTGTTAATTGATTAGTAATTAGTTTAACCTAAAACACTCACTGACACCCGGGGCCCACACTCCTAATTGACCCTGCTAGATTAGTTAATCCACTGTTAAGCCAACAGAGGCTGACATGTGGGTCCTAGTGGCCCCACTAGTCAGTTTGACCTGGTCAGCCGTCCTGTTGACTGTTGACGTCACTATGACGTCATGCTGATGCAATATTCCTTTTCTGTTAATATTAATAATTCCAGAAATTACTTTAATCTTTAAAATTACATAGAAATTAAACCGTAACTCGGATGGAAATATTTTCTACATGAAAGTTGCTGAGAAAAACGTGACGAATCCGAATACGCGGTCCGTTCATCTGTCACATGCCCCTAGCATGCTGAACATGGAACCGTCCCCTCTCTTCCGCCCGTCCGGAAATAGCAGATGCCGGGAAAACCCCTTCCAATGTTTTCCCTCTCCGTTTGCAACGCGTAGTACCGCGTTAGAACCCGTAGTTCTGCATATCGTCATGTCATGCTTAGTGATGCATCTGTTTGCACTGTATTTATTATTTCTTCCCCCTGTTCTCTCCCGTAGACCCCGAGACCGATGCCGCCCCTGTGATCGACTACGTCGACGACGACACTTCTTCCTTTTCTGCAGAGCTTCCAGGCAAGCCCCCCCTTTGATCATCCCGATATCGCCATTCCATTCTCTCGTGCTTGCATTAGATTTTGCTACTATTATTGTTTGCTCCTATTCTGATGCATAGCCTGCTTTTGTAACCTGCTCATTGTTACCTACCTGCTTATCCTAAACTGCTTAGTATAGGTTGGTTAGTGATCCATCAGTGACCCCCCACCTTGTCCTTGTTGCCCCTGCTTCATCATTGAAGACCCGATCGACGGGATCGAAGACCAGGCCCCGGCACCGCACATCACTTTCCCCTTAGTTGCTCGACACTACTGGGTTACTATCGAGTGCCGAGGGTGAGACCTCTACAGCACTTCTGATGTTAACCCTGTAGTGTAGCTATTTGGTCGTGGTCATCGGGGGTGATTCCGCCTTAACCACTTCTGATACGACTCTGTCGTGCAACCCCTCAAGTGTGAACCTCGGGGGTGGTTCCTCTTACATTCACCTTGATGATTACATCGAGTGGAATTCGCCGGGGGTGATTCCTCGGGTTTTCCCCTTGTTGTTTGGACACACGGTTACTATGGTTACTATGACTTTACACTGAACCCTGTTACTAAAGACGGGTCGGCCCTGAGGGGTACCCGCGCGAGCATATTTGCGAGTGATGAGGAGTCGGGTTGACATGGAGGGTGCCCGCGAGATAATTACGAGGCGTGGCCGGGCATTCCTAGCCCTTGCCGCAAGTCCTCGAGACGGGGCAACGGGGTCACATCTTTCGTGAGTCTCTGCATGTTACCGCGTGCTCCTAATCCACTACAATTTGGATATTTGATCCGAGGGGCCTCTGGCCTGATAGAACTAACCATCACGTGGGCATAGTATGGGCGTTCTGCGTCGTATGCATCAGCCGAAGCTTACTAGACATCAGCGACTGAGCGGCGCACGCCGGGTTGGACTGCGTAAGCACCTGCCTTGTTGAAGGAGGTAGCTAGGTCTGCTCACCGGCCGCCCACGCAACGTGCAGGAGTTCCCGGGGCGATGGCCTATGACCCCTGGGGGCATAGGTTTAGTCCGGCGTGCTGGCCTCTCTATTAACCCTAGGTCGGGTTGCGGCGTATTGTTTGGCCGAGGCCGGGCATGACCCAGGAAAGTGTGTCCGGCCGGAGTTAATCGAGCGTGGTGGGTAAGTTGGTGCACCCCTGCAGGGAAGAAAACATCTATCGATAGCCTGTCCTACGGTAACGGACACTTGGAGTTGTATCCCGATCGATACAACTAGAACTGGATACTTGAGATGAGACTTGGATATGAGATGATAACTGGATAGTATGGCTCTGGGATTGCTTTCTCGCAGGGAGTCGAGAAAGGATCTCTGGCCGAGGTTGATAACACTACTACTACTTTACTTTATGCTACTCTACTCCCTCCTGTTGCTGCAAGATGGTGGTTTCCAGAAGATGCTAGTCTTCGATAGGCTAGGTTTTCCCCTTCTCTTCTGGCATTCTGTAGTCCAGTCCACAGATACAGCCCCTTTCATTGATACCGATGCATATGTAGTGTAGATCCTTGCTTGCGAGTACTTTGGATGAGTACTCACGGTTGCTTTGCTCCCCCTCTTTCCCCTTTCTTCTTCTTTCCGGTTGATGCAACCAGATGTCGGAGCCCAGGAGCCAGATGCCACCGCCGATGCATACTACTACGTGGAGACCGCCGACGACCAGGAGTAGTTAGGAGGCTCCCAGGCAGGAGGCCTTGCCTCTTCGATCGTGTTGCTTTTGTGCTAGCCTTCTTAAGGCAAACTTGTCTAACTGATGTCTGTACTCAGATATTGTTGCTTCCGCTGACTCTTGTGTTTTCGAGCTTATGTATTCGAGCCCTCGAGGCCCCTGGCTTGTAATATAAAGCTTGTATTACTTTAGTTTGTGTCTAGAGTTGTGTTGTGATATCTTCCCGTGAGTCCTTGATCTTGATCGTACACATTTGCGTGTATGATTAGTGTACGATTGAATCGAGGGCGTAACAAAAATTTGTCAACAAAACTTTATAAAATTGATAGCAACTACTCGTAGGGACACATAGAGGCCATAGCAAGCATTCAAACTACTTAGAACACTAAGAATTTAACATGCAAGCACATCTACAGCAGCACCAAGAGCAGCTAATTATTCAAAGTATAAACCACTAAAACAAAAAACTAATTGGACAAATGGTGGAGTCACATACCAAGCAACAATCCCCCGAAACTGTTTCGGAAACGGAGCTTCAAGCAAAGAGATCGAAATCCGCGGGTTTGAGCTCAAGAACACGGGAGAGAGCGCAATGGGGATTTTTTCTGGAGGTAAGTGATGATGTGCGCTAAAGAGATAGGTGAGGGGGGCACGTGGGGACCACAACCCACTAGGGCGCGCCTGCGGGTCCTGGCGCGCCCAGGTGGGTTGTGCCCTCCTGGTGCACCTCCCTCTGGTATTATTTGCACAAAAAATTCAGAAATATTCAGAAAAAAATTGTGTTCAATTTTCAGGGAATTCTGAGAACTTTTATTTTTGGGTCATTTTTTTTTGCACGGGAAATTCAGAAAACAGACAAAACATGGCATTTTATTTTATTTAACTAATAAAAACAGAAAACAAAAGATAGGGACAGAAGGTAGTGCTTACTAAATTCATCAACTTCATACCGCTCAAAAATGATCCATTAATAAGGTTGATCAGGTCTTATTAACAACCACTTTCGATTAGCATGAAACCGAAGAACTTTCGTAAATCACTAAGTTACCTCAATGGGGATATGCATTTCCCCAAAAATAAGCATTTCATATTTCTTTTTGACAGTAGGTAGAGGTATTTGAAAACTTCCAATAGTAATTGTCAGAGATTTTTCAATAACATTACTACCATTCACTTGGAATTGTTTCTTCGGAAGTGCACCGTATGCTCATTACCATTAATATGAAAAGTGACCTTGCTTTTATTGCAATCAATAACAGCCCCTGCAGTATTCAAGAAGGGTCTACCAAGGATAATCGACATGTTGTCGTCCTCGGGCATCTCAAGTATAACAAAGTCAGTCAAAATAGTAACATTAGCAGCAACAACAGGTACATCCTCACAGATACCGATAGCTATGGCAGTTGATTTATCAGCCATTTGCAAAGATATTTCAGTAGGTGTGAGTTTATTCAAGTCAAGTCTTTTGTATAAAGAGAAAGGCATAACACTAACACCAGCTCCTAAATCACACAAAGCGGTTTTCACATAATTGTTTTTAATGGAGCAGGGTATAGTTGGTATTCTCGGATCTCCAAGTTTTTAGGTACTCCATCTTTGAAAGTATAATTAGCAAGCATAGTGGAGATTTCATCTTCCAGTATTTTTCTCTTATTTGTGATGATGTCTTTCATATACTTTGCATAAGGAGGCATTTTCAAGATGTCAGTCAAGCGAGTACGCAAAAAGACTGGCCTCGGCATTTCAGCAAAGCGTTCAAATTCTTCATCATCTTTCTTTTTAGTTGACTTGGATGGAAAAGGCATAGGTTTTTGAACCCACGGTTCTCTTTATTTACCGTGTTTTCTAGCAACAAAGTCTCTTTTGTCATATCTTTTATTTTTAGGTTGTGGGTTATCAAGATCAACAGGTGGTTCTATCTCAACATCATTATCTGGTTCCTTATCATTGTTTGGTTGAGAGTCTTCATGAACCTCATCATTATCTTTTTCATTATCAGTAGGTGAGTGTTCATTGCCAGATTGAGTTTCAGCATCAGAGACAGAAGTTTCATTATCATTATCAGGAGGTTTTTCTGTTTCAGGTTCAGTAGAAGTATGCAAAGTCCTATCATTTTTCTTTTTCTTTTTCTTTTTCTTTTAAGAAGGACTAGGTGCATCAGTGTTAGCTCTTTGTGAATCTTGTTCAATTCTTTTTGGGTGTCCCTCAGGATAAAGTGGTTCCTGAGTCATTTTACCTCCTCTGGTTGCAACTCTAACAGCAAAGTCATGCATATTATGATTCATTTCATCAAGCAATTCTCTTTGTGATTTAGCAACTTGTTCTAACTGAGTTTGAACCATAGAATCATGTTTTCCAACACCTCTAACATCATTTGATATTCTAAATAACAAGTCACTCAAGCGAGCAATCATGTCAGAATTATATTTCAATTGTTTCATAACATTTGCATTGTAGTGATCTTGTTTTCTAATGTAGTTTTCAAACTCATAAAGGCATTGACTGTGATGCATATTATAAGGATTATCATTTTCACTGAACTTCATAAGAGAATTTACCTCTACCACCTTAGGCAGTGGTGGTGTATTAAGCCCATGTATTTCTTCAATAGGAGGTAAATTTTTAACATCCTCAGCTTTAATACCTTTTTCCTTCATGGATTTCTTCGCCTCTTGCATATCTTCAGGACTGAGATATAATATACCCCTCTTCTTTGGAGTGGGTTCAGGCGGTGGTTCAGGAATAGTCCAATCATCATAATTTTTCAATATGTTATTCAATAATTCTTCAGCTTGTCCAACAGTTCGTTCCCTGAAAACACAACCAACACAACTATCTAGGACGTCCCTAGAAGCATCGGTTAGTCCATTATAGAAGATATCAAGTATTTTGTTTTTCTTAAGAGGATGATCAGGCAAAGAATTAAGTAACTGGCAAAGCCTCCCCCAAGCTTGTGGGAGACTCTCTTCTTTAGTTTGAGCAAAGTTAAATATTTCCTGTAAGGCAGCTTGTTTCTTATGAGCAGGAAAATATTTTCCAGAGAAGTAATAAATCATATCCTGGGGACTACACACACAACCAGGAGCAAGAGTATTGTACCAAGCTTTAGCATCACCCTTTAATGAGAAAGGAAATAATTTGAGAATAAAGTAATAGCGAGTTTACTCATCATGAGTAAAAAGGGTGGCTATGTCATTCAACTTAGTAAGATGTGCCACAACAGTTTCTGTTTCATAACCATGGAAAGGATCAGATTCAACCAAAGTAATCAACTCTGGGTCGACAGAGAATTCATAATCCTTATCATCAATAAAGATAGGTGAAGTAGCAAACTTAGGATCACATTTCATTCTAGCATTCAGAGATTTTTCTTTATACTTGTGTAATAATTTCTCTAGATCATCTCTATCATCGCAAGCAAGAATATCTCTAGTTGTTTCTTCACTCATAACATAACCTTCCGATACCTTAGGCAATTCATATCTAGGAAGGATAGTTCTAGCAGGTGTTTCAGGAGTTTCAGTTTCAAGCTCATCATCAGATTCAACAACATCATGTTGTATAACTCTAGCAATTTGTTCATCAAGAAATTCACCAAGTGGCACATCATCATTATCAAGCAAGGTACTAGCATCATCATAAGCATCATTCATAGTAGAAGTAGCATCATCAATAACTTGCGACATATCTGAATTAATAGCATGGGTGGTGTTGCAAGTTTATTCATAACAGAAGATGAATCTAAAGCAGAACTAGATGGTAGTTCCTTACCTCCCCTCGTCTTTGAGGGAAATATCTTAGTCTTTGAATCCTTCAGATTTTTCATAGTGATAATACGATAATAATCCCAAGTGACTCAGCAAATATAGCTATGCTCCCCGGCAACGGTGCCAGAAAAAGGTCTTGATAACCCACAAGTATAGGGGATCGCAACAGTTTTCGAGGGTAGAGTATTTGACCCAAATTTATAGATTCGACACAAGGGGAGCCAAAGAATATTTGAAGGTATTAGCAGCTGAGTTGTCAATTCAACCACACCTGGAGATTAATTATCTGCAGCAAGTAATCAGTAGCCCGGTAATATGATAGTTTTGATAGTAGTGACAGTAGCAATAGTAACAGTAACAGTGATAGCAGTAATTTTGTAGCAAGTGTAACAGTGATGATAGCAGTAGTAACGCAGTAGAAACAATATAAGATAAATTCATAGGCATTGGATCGGTGACTTGTTGGATGATATTCATCATGTGACAGTTATAACCTAGGGCGATACGGCACTAGCTCCAGTTCATCGATATAATGTAGGCATGTATTCCGTAAATAGTCATACGTGCTTTATTAAAAGAACTTGCATGACATCTTTCGTCCTACCCTCCCGTGGCAGCGGGGTCCATATTGGAAACTAAGGTATATTAAGGCCTCCTTTTAATAGAGAACCGGAATAAAGCATTAACACATAGTGAATACATGAACTCCTCAAACTATGATCATCACCGAGAGTGGGCCCGGTTGTTGTCACTCCGGGGTTGTCGGATCATAACACGTAGTAGGTGACTATAACTTGCAAGATCGGATCTAAAACATGGATATAATGATGAATTCATAAACGGTTCAGATCTGAGTTCATGGCACCCGGGCCCAAAGTGACAAGCATTAAGCATAGCAAAGTCATAGCAACATCAATCTAAGAACATAGTGGATACTAGGGATCAAGCCCTAACAAAACTAACTCGATTACATGATGGATCTCATCCAACTACTCGCCGACCAGCGAGCCTACGAAGGAATTACTCACTCCCGGTGGGGAGCATCATGGAATTGGCGATGGAGATGGGTTGGTGATGACAAAGAACGAAGATCCCCCTCTCCGGAGCCCCAAACGAACTCCAGATCTGCCCTCCCAAGGAAGAACAGGGCTTGGCAGCGGCTCCGTCTCGTGGATTGCGATAATTCTTTCTCCCTGATTTTTTCTCTGAAAATAGGAATTTATAGTGTCAGGGTTGAGGTCTGCGGGGCCACTAGGTGGGCACAACGCACCTGGGCGCGCCAGGAGAGGGGGGCGCGCCCTGGTGGGTTGTGCCCACCAAGGGGCCCCTCTATGGTAGGTCTTGGCTCCAGAAAGTCTCATTTATAATATAAAAAATCCTCGTGAAGTTTCGTTCCATTCCGAGAACTTTTATTTCTGCACAAAAACAACACCATGGTAGTTCTGCTGAAAACAGCGTCAGTCCGGGGTTAGTTTCATTCAAATCATGCAAATTAGAGTCCAAAACAAGAGGAAAAGCATGAGAAAAATTAGATACGTTAGAGACGTATCACATCACCATCACCGTCACCACGCCGTCGTGCTGACGGAACTCTCCCTCGACCCTCTACTGGATCAAGAGTTCGAGGGACGTCATCGAGCTGAACGTGTGCTGAACACGGAGGTGTCATACGTTCGGTACTTGGATCGGTTGGATCGTGAAGACATTCGACTACATCAACCGCGTTAACCTAACTCTTCCACTTTCGGTCTACGAGGGTACATGGACATACTCTCCCTCTCTCGTTGCTATGCATCTCCTAGATAGATCTTGCGTGATCGTAGGAATTTTTTTGAAATTGCTTGCTACGTTCCCCAACAGTGGCATCTGAGCCAGGTCTATGCGTAGATGATATGCACGAGTAGAGCACAAAGAGTTGTGGGCGATAATAGTCATACTGCTTACCACCAACGTCTTATTTTGATTCGGCGGTATTGTTGGATGAAGCGGCCCGGACCAACATTACATGACCACGTTCATGGGACCGGTTCTACCGACGTGATTTAGCACACAGGTGGCTGGCGGGTGTCTGTTCTCCAACTTTAGTTGAATCGGATTTGACTACGGCCGGTCCTTGTTGAAGGTTAAAACAGGACACTTGACAAAAAATCATTGTGGTTTTAATGCGTATTTAAGAACGGTTCTTGCTAGAAGCCCGTAGCAGCCACGTAAAACTTGCAACAACAAAGTAGAGGACGTCTAACTTGTTTTTGCAGGGCATGTTGTGATGTGATATGGTCAAGACGTGATGAGATATAAATTGTTGTATGAGATGATCATGTTTTGTAAAAGTTATCGGCAACTGGCAGGAGCCTTATGGTTGTCTCTTTATTGTATGAAATGCAATCGCCATGTAATTGCTTTACTTTATCACTAAGCGGTAGCGATAGTCGTAGAAGCAATAGTTGGCGAGACGACAATGACGCTACGATGGAGATCAAGGTGTCAATCCGGTGAAGGTGGAGATCATGACGGTGCTTTGGAGATGGAGATCAAAGGCACAAGATGATGATGGCCATATCATGTCACATATTTTGATTGCATGTGATGTTTATCTTTTATGCATCTTATTTTGCTTAGTACGGCGATAGCATTATAAGATGACCCCTCACTAAATTTCAAGGTATAAGTGTTCTCCCTGAGTATGCACCGTTGCTATAGTTCGTCGTGCCGAGACACCATGTGATGATTGGGTGTGATAAGCTCTACGTTCACATACAACAGGTGCAAACCAGTTTTGCACGTGCAGAATACTCGGGTTAAACTTGACGAGCCTAGCATATGCAGATATGGCCTCGGAACACTGAGACCGAAAGGTCGAACGTGAATCATATAGTAGATATGATCAAGATAGATATGTTCACCATTGAAAACTACTCCATCTCACGTGATGATCGGACATGGTTTAGTTGATATGGATCACGTGATCATTTAGATGACTAGAGGGATGTCTATCTAAGTGGGAGTTCTTAAGTAATATGATTAATTGAACCTTAATTTATCATGAACTTAGTCCTGATAGTACTTGCATATCTATGTTGTAGATCAATACTCGCGTATAGCTCTCTTGTTTTATTTTTGATATGTTCCTAGAGAAAACTAAGTTGAAAGATGGTAGTAGCAATGATGCGGACTGGGTCCATGGTCTGAGGATTATCGTCATTGTTGCACAGAAGAATTATGTCCTTGATGCGCCACTCGGTGACACTACAAAAAAAAAGACACATCCGTGACATTTTGGGCCGAATGAAATTTTTTGTTGTCATACTTATGACACTTCTATGACGATAATTGTGACAAAACCCAGTATCATCATAGATGTGGTGGGGTCCTACTTATGTGACAAAAAATCATGACAGAAAATGGGCTTTTCGTCTTGGGCGGGCCGGAGACGCAGCTGCATGACATTCTTTGGACCGTCCATGACGGGAAAAACCGTGGTAGAAGCGAGGGCGAGGAAAATATCGGGGAGTTCCAGGTTACGGTGGGTAGTCGGGGGCCGAGTGGTGCGTGTTTCTCTCGTACGTACGCGCGTGTGTGCGAGGTGTTGGGCTGAGTGAGGCGTTGGGCTCTAACTGAACCCCAGCATTGCACTGCAGGCTACGCGTTACTGAACCCGAGCGATCGATTGATCCCTTGCTGTTAACTAAACCCGAGTGATTCCTTTGCTACTGTTGCTAACTGAAGCCGATCGAACACTGCTGCCTCCTTCCCTTGATGAACAGTGAGAGTTGTTGGGGGGTTTGGATGAACATTTCGCGGTGGGGGTTGGATGAACATGACCCCGTGGTAGTAGAGGTCGTTGCCGCTAGATGAACAGTACCCCAATTGATCGAGCCGGTGGATGAACAAGACCCCGTGGAGGGCTAGATGAACAGGACCCCGTGGAGGGTTGGATGAACAGTAGCCGGTGGAGGGCTGGATGAACAGTAACCCATGGAGGGGTGGTTGAACAGGACCCCCGTGGAGAGGGCTGGTTGAACAGTAGCCGGTGGAGGAGCGCGCGGTGGAGGCTGGATGAACAGGAGCCCGTGGATGAATAGTCGCAGGTGGAGGCTGGAGGAGGTCGACGGTGGATGAACAGTAGCCCGTGGAGGCTGGAGGAGGTCGACGGTGGAGAGGAACAGTATCCCGTGGAGTCCTGTTTTGCAGTACGCCACACCCCTCCCGATGAACAGGACCCCCGTTTCGATCGTAGCGCTCCAACACAAGTCCGTTTCCTCCGTTTTGCGGTACGCCACACCCCTCCCGGTCAAAAGGACCCCGTTTCGACCGTAGGAGGTCCGTTTCCTCCGTTTTGCGGTACGCCAGACCCCTCCCGATGAACAGGATCTCGTTTCGACCATGGTCGGTCGAACACAAGGCCGTTTCCTCCGTTCTGTGGTACGCTAGGCCTCGTTTTCCATTGGTTGTTCCGTCCAAGCCGGTTGGCTCCCGATGAACACGACGACGCATTCCGTTCCGACCCAGCCGGTTGCCTCCCCATGATCACGACAATGGCGCGGCTTCTCCGTTCCAACCCAGCTATGTACATGAGCCCTGGCAGTACGTATGCGCGAGTAGGCGTTCGGGACCCCGCCCGTATGTACGTACGTGGCCATATTTACTTTCTTGCACCCTGGCCGATGTACGTACGTGTACATGCTACGTGCGCGCCTCTAATACGACACATGCGCGCCTCTACTATGACATGTGCCCTTCCTTACATGGCCACGGTTCATCGCTGCAGCCTGCAGACAGACCAATCGACCAGTATGTACGTACACGTTCGCGACCAGAATGACAACGCTACGTACGCTTCGACCGGGTGGGTCCCGACTGTCAGGCACTTCCTTGCGTGCGAAGATGTAGCTGGTGGGTCCCAGCAGTCAGGGGGGCGAATCATTTTTTCTTGTAATATGGACGCACTTCCTTGCGTGCAAAGATGTAGCTGCTGGGTCCCAGCAGTCAGGGGGAAAACGTTTTTTCGTGAAATACGGTGGCCCGTCCGGTGGGTCACTGCGGTCAGGTGGAGGAATCATTATTTTGCGCGTAATAAGGAGGCATTTCCTTGTTGCGGCCGTGGACCCAGCTGTCAGCCTCTCCATGTACAGTACTCTTCCGATGGAAGTCGTTCGTTGACCACATTGACCACGCCGCGCCGAGAGCACCAGGGCGGTGGACGACGGGGAGGCCTAGGAAGGGGACGACGCGGAGCCGGGGAAGACGCGGTAGTGGATGCCCACACGGAGGGGGGTACTTGGGTTGACTGCTTCGGCTGCGGTGTGAGGCTGCCGTCGCCGGAGAATAACAGGAGGTGTGGGTGAGTATAGAGGGATGGCATGGCTAGCGGTGGCAGCACAGCCCGACACGGGAGGTAGGAGCAGGCGGCACGGCCGACGCTTGTTTGGGCGGCTGGAGCAAGAAGACCAGAGGTTGAAGAAGCACTACGGCCGTTGGATGGACATCGTACGGTCACTGGAGCTAGAATCGTTCATGTTTACTAAGTTGACAAAGCCCTCTGTTCCCGTCATCTTAGTAGGCCCACAAGTCAGCCTCCCATATGGTGGATCCCAGCTAGCAGGGGGTATTCATTTTTTTGTGTAATAAGGAAGCACTTCCTTGCGTGCGAAGTTATAGCTGGTGGGTCCGAGCTGTCAGCGGCGGGAACGTTTTTTCGCGAAATACAGAGGCCCTTTCGGTTGGTCCCAAATGTCAGGTGGAGGAATCATTATTTTTCGCGTAATAAAGAGGCATTTCCTTGTGTGCGGTCGTGGACCTAGCTGTCAGCCTCTCCACGTACAATCCACGTCTGATGGATGTCGTTCGTTGACCACGCCATGGCGAGAGCACCAGGGCGGTGGACGACGGCGAGGCTTAGGAAGGGGACGACAAGGAGCCGGGGAAGACGCGGCAGTGGATGCCCACGCGGAGACGAGTACGTGGGTTCACTGGTTCGGCTGCGGTGTGAGGCTGCCGTCACCGCAGAATAACAGGGGGTGTGGGTGAGTAGAGGGATTGCCTGGCCAGCGGTAGGAGTAGTAGGGGCGGTGAGGCCTCTACGGCAGCACAGCCGGCCACGGGGGGCAGGAGCAGGCGGCACGACCGGTGCTGCTTTGGGCGGCTGGAGCAAGAAGACCAGAGGTTGAAAAAGCACGACAGCCGTTGGATGAACATCGTACGGTCACTGCAGCTAGAATCGTTTATAATGACTAAGTTGACAAAGCCCTTGGTACGCGTCAACTTAGTAGGCCCACAGGTCAGCCTTCAAACGGTGCACCCTAGATGTCGGCTGAAGTTAGAATATCCGAGACTGAAGAAGAAGCACAACATCCGTTGGATGGATATCCAGCGACCACTGCTGCTAGAACCGTGTGTTGACTATAAGTTGACAAAGCCTTGCATACGCGTCAACTTACTTTTTTTAGAAGACGCGTCAACTTAGTAGGCCCACAAGTGTATGGCAAAAAACTTATATCCCACTAGTAAAATGCCCGTGCGTTGCTATGGGCTATAGTACATATAAATGAAGCAAAGAAAGAAATAATTAAGTCATTTTAAGATTGATGTTTATTTCTCTCTCATACGTCGGAGTGTGTTTAAACATCAAACGGGCGCCTAAGCCTGGCAGCGAGAGCATAATATTACCATGTGACGACAAAAATAAATAGTGGCATTTGATAAGAAAAAGGTGCCGTGTATAGTTTCGAACCATGTTGGTACATGTGTCCTTCATCTTCCTTTGTAACGCACTTTCGATTCTCTGCTGGCATAGCAGGTCTCCTTGTCCAATCGTTATATCTCCTCTATCTGCAACCACCTCCACCTCTCCTTCCTAACGATGTAATCATCATATGTCGCCCAGCTGCATTGGCTCTCATTCCGACACCATCTTGAACCCATTGACCTCACATATCCTGGATCAATCCTAGCACATCTTACCATTTTGTTCAGGCACCATCTCATCATCACTACACCGCCAAGTGTCCTCCTCACCCTTGGCCCAGCACATCGCAAAAAGTAACCTTGGCCACATTCTGGCCAAGTATTAACTGCAGGACACACACACATACACAGTAGAAATAATGTCTAAATCTGATATATTATTTGTTACCTTATGAACTTCAGTGGCAAGGAAAGATATATAGAATCAACTATGAATTTCAATACCCAGATAAAGATTTACAAGAAACTAATGGGAGGTAAAAGATACATCATCACATGTATTGATAGTAGAGTAAAAGATACATCATCACATGGATTGATAGTTGACTGAGCTCCATGGTTTCTACTCCCTCCGTTCCTAAATATAAGTCTTTCTAAGATTTCACTAAAAGACTACATACGGATGTATATAGACATATTTTAGAATGTAAATTCACTCATTTTGCTCCGTATGTAGCCCCTTATTGGAATCTCTTAAAAGACTTATATTTTGGAACGGAGGGAGTACAACCCAACCCTTGTCTTCATGCATTAACAAGTGCTTGGATTCCACTGCCCCATGGCCGCAAGCGCATCATCCATGGTGTATGTTTCCAGATTATGTGTGTCTTTGCTTTATCAGTAATATCACACGCCAGTCTCCAAACTTTTCCACAATCATCAAAATAAATTTTCTCCAGAACATCATATTTGGTAGCTCCAGTAATGTTGCTGTGAAAAATGCTAGCCCGGGCCCCAGCTCGCCCCTGCCTCTGTCACTGCAAATAAGTCTAGTATGCCCCATAGAGAGAAATATAACGAATATAACTTGTTGCATATAGTAATGAATATATAGTGTCAAGTTTCAAGAGCGTGTGGTCTCCTCAAATGCAATATATAAAAACAAAGCAAAAAATTTGAAGCAAATGATGAACTCATTCTTTTTTTTTCAAACAATGGCATCATTTGAAATGCCCATAATGAGTATCCATCCAACCTGTCAGCTAAGTCAGCTTCCATGTTATCCTAACAAGTACATCTATTGGTTCATGATTTATGAAAAACAACATCAGTACTAATTTATTTTTAAGTTTGATTGAAGGTTCCCCCAAAGCATTACATTTCGTGGACAGGAAAGAATACATGTTTTCAAGACCAATTACTTCAATTAACTTGCGATGCTGCTTGGTGTATCAGAAAATTCAAGGAAGATTGAGGTGTTTAAAAAATATAGATTTAAGCACGTGGTGAGAAATCAAAGCTCAGTCTCAGCCATTGATAGCAGATTGATATGATCCAAGGTGAGAGGACCTTTAAGTGTACATAGGTCAAGAGTTAGCATATGACCTTATGTGACGATTAGTAGCATAGTTCATAGAAATGACTCACATGGACAGCAACATATATAAAACTTTAATAGCATCCAGATCATCTTTCACGACACCCCTTCCAGCAAGAAGAATAAACTGTCAGTTTAATATAATCAGATAGATACCAGACATAGATGTAGTAGTATATGTTATGGTTCCTAACTCAATTAGTTTTACGAAAGTAAAGTTTTATCAAGCAAATGAGGGCCATTTTTACCAAAGAGAATAAATCGGCTTAAGTACATTGTGTAATATGTTGCTGGAGGAGGACGACCCAATAAACCTTATTCCAACAGCACCAACATATCCTCTCCTTTGCCCATGTGCTCCTAGCGCGAACTCGTGGTGGATGATGGCTCCAACCGCCGCCGGTTAACCAGCCGCCACATGACATCAGCTCATCAATCCATCATGGTCCGGTACGCTAGGCACATGCCTACACTTCTCGCCGTCCATGCCCCAAGGCTGAATCAGAAGTTCACAACAGAATTAAATGTTTGCATTACCTCTTGTTTCCAAAACATGCAGAGTTCTTTGTATTAAGTTAGATAGATCAATAGCAGACACAATTCTAACTGAAAAAAGTTGTACATGGTCATCATGCCCACTGCATGTATCCAATAAGTTTAACTAATGGGCAACATTTTATGAGGAAACAAAGGCTTTTCCTATCAACATCTCAGCAAATGTTCAACCAGTGCTCCAAAAAAATGTCAATGGCAGATCTACACTGCATTTCGGGGTGAACAAAAATCCAAAATAGATTAAGAACATGCGTCTATATTACTATTCATAAAAAGTTTATAAATTGACAAAAAATGGAACCACCTTGAAAAGAACAGGTGCATAATGCATTCCAATTTTTACAAGAAAATATGTCATCAAAGAAGATGAAAGCAGAGACCATTTTTATACAATATAACCGATGGTACAGAACCTTCGACCATAAAACATTTGCATATCACAACTCTCAGTTCAGTAAAATTCATGTTAGAACTGTAAGCATGTTTTTTTACACTATATACATGCCAATATATCAAGCAACTCATTCCTTTTCTTTGTTTTTTAATAAGCACAAAGCATGAACTCTAAACCGAACCTTATGTGAAGAGAAGAATGAGCTCTGAAGCTCTATACATTGTTGCTGCGACATAATATCAGTCTGTACTCTGTACTAACATAATAAAAGATCTCACCCACAGTGTCATGTCTTCAGCAGCAACAACTTTTCCTTCAAGGTTGCAGGCTTGTGCTCATTGCAAATCCATAATATAGCAGGCAACTGAAACACTCCATGAATAGCTTCCAAATCCATAATTTTGATGGGAAAAAAGGGAACAAAAAGCTACAAAATTTAGCCATCTCTACCTATTGCAAGGTGTACAGGTTCGGCATATATAGATTATTGCAATAAATTTGTACTCTCCATTGAAAGGATCAACTATCCTGTTCCAGTTAGCAGACTTTATCAATTTTCCTTGCACTGGACTTAATGCATGAGAATGCTCTATACTATAATGTCTATAAAGGGGTGTCATCAAGTTATCATAGCACGAGCCTAAAAACCAAAGCACGGCAATGACCAAACACATGTTGCCCATTTTGCCCAAATGTTACTTCACAGGAATGAAGTCTGATACTGAGAGTACAAATCAGATGCAATGGAAAGCTCCTTCTCAAGTAAAGTTATTTCTATCCACCTTCACATAAAAATAATCCTGTTCCTGTGCATCACTCTTAAACATCACAAGCAGTAATCAATAACCCCATGGACAGAGACAGTTTTGAAGCGTGTCCATGACAAAGCTAGCAAGCAGGACCTATTGCCTTCTCAGCATCATTCTCGTGAACAGGTGCACTACAAAGCAAAAGATATAATCATATTCTTTTACGATTCGGTACACATACACTGAAGCAGCAAATGTTGTAGTTTTGGGAGCCATTATCATTGCTCATCAACAGGAATAATGATTATTTGCACAACAAAACTAACAGAGCATCCCATGCGTAGGTGTATAAGTAGAAAGAACAAGCTAGCCTCATTGGGTTATTTTCTGAAGGTATGTGCAGTGACAAAAATAATCAAAACCTGACCAAGTGACCATGCTACAAACGTTCACCATTCCATGCAGAGTGAGAAAATAGGCAACCTATGAAAACATGACAAGATTTATTAAATTTGGCATGAACAGATCCTTCAACACAGAGTACCATATAATCCAATCTCCAAAGGGAGGGAAAAAACAGAGCTGAGTAGCCCTTAATGAATGAGCTAGCCTGCATCACAAAAAAAGGGAAACTGTTAAAATGAGTTCACTTGTTTATCTAGGTTGGAATTCCAAGACCTCGGTGAGCTTGTTCCCATAGGTGTCCTTCCATTGCGCGCGCCGCTATAGACCCATGTAGCCCTTCTGCGTCGTGCCGCCGCGTGGGTGGGGTATGATTCTTGCTGTATCCAAAGAAAAAGTGTTAGAATCAAGTAGTGAGCTACGTGAAGAATCGATGACCTGTTATAAAGCATGACATAATTTGGTCCCGCTACTTAAATTCCTAACTGTTATAGTGTCTCTAAGTTGTCTCTCCGTTTTGTCAATCAACAACTGCTTTTGCTTATCTCTATCAATGGCTTAATTTGACAACCATAAACAACAACCATAATTTAGTCAAAACATATGCACGACAGAGATCAGAAAAATAAGTGACAACACAACATACAACTAAGAAAAATAAGCTATGAGTGTATCAATTCCCATAGTATCTCTAAATATACAAGCAACACTACAGGTCTTTGCTTATGATGTAATAAACACCTTTGTATTCGCCAAAAGATGATCATGATATTTTTATAAGGGCTCAAAGGGCTGCCCGACCGAGTGATAGCCGAGCTCCAGTGGTGCGCCTCCACCAGCACCAGCGCCCAGACCTACACCTAACCTCGGTGTGCCAGTTATCGGCAAAACCTTCTCCCTCCTCCGCACCTTCCGCAGCAACACTGACGACCAATGGTTTAGATACCGGATCAAGAAGTACGGATGGTCTCCATCATGTTGTTGATGGGCTCGTCTACGGTGCTGTTGGCTGGACAGCAGCAACCATTTCAGATCAAGCACCGACAAACTCATCTTGATGCAGACAAGTATCATGACAGTGAATATTCACACTAAATTGAAATATGATTAATCACGTAACTATAGGCTATGTAGAAGATGGGAACGACGTGCAATCCTTCTTTGCATCAATAGTCACCATGTAGAAGAAGACCTATCCGAATTATACAGTCTGCAATGTGAGCAGTACATTCTTGACCTAATTCAGGAACACTAAATAACAGAAAATTTTCACAATTGGTTATAGAATTTGTCTATTGTTCTTCTAAGATAAATCCCCTTTATAGGAATTTCTAGTGGAGACTGTCAAGGCTGTATGGGGCAAAAGAAGCGATGCAGACTTCCATGGGTGCACAGGAGTAGGGAATACATCGAGGGCGCGGCGGCGTACCTGTCTTGTTGGTGCGGCCGCGGATGGAGACGGCGGCCAGCGTGCGGTGCTCTGGGAAGACGACCTTCTTCCGCCACCATGCCCATCACCGTGCGAAGGCGAAGGCGTACCTCAGCAGAGGTGTCCCGATGGCGACCCGGAGGTCCACAACGATGGCAGCGGCGCCTCCTTTAGGACCTCGACGGCGGCGCCTCCTTTAGGACCTCGGCGGCGGCGCCTCCACGACCCCTCGACACCGGCAACGGGATCCGCGGCTAGCGCCTGGGATCCGCGATGGCGGCGGCGTCGTTGTTCGCGTCGCGAATAGATCGAGGGATCGTCGCTCCTTCGCTTCGTCCGTTTTTTTGGTGCGAGGGGCCTTTGTCGTGGTCCGTTTTTTGTGGTAAGTTTTTTTTCGTTGGTTAATTTTCGTAGATTTTATTTACTTCGCTTGTCTTGGGTGCGATCGGAGGTAACGCCCTGGAATGCGTGGGGCGGGTGGGGGCCTCGGTACGAGGTTTTTTCGGTTCGTGGCGGCTCAGTGTGAGGTGTGAGAAGGTAAAAAAACCATAGAAGATGGGATAAAAAACCTGGAAGCGAGACTAACATCTGCTTCATTAGGAATAGAGATTTACGATTTGTAAGAATGTACAACCCATTTTTGAATTCTAATGAAATTTACTACAGCCCATTTATAGATTGTTAAAAATACAGCCCATTTTCTAGCAAGGACAACGATTAATAATTTCAACCAACCGTTCAAAACAGAATTCAAAAAAAGTTCCCACATTATGATGGGATACAAAATATTTTTATCCTGAAATTTCTAGTCAGTTTAAATACAATTTCAATATAAATTTGTGTTACGTAAAAATCCAATAAAACATTGCGCGCGCAACAATTAATGAAATTAAAATTTTCAAAATCCAAAAATAATATTTTATAAACTAATTACGTGTTTGGTGCATTTTTTATAGTTACTGCCCAGTTTTTATAATTACGTCCCATTTAATATTTATTAAAGCTCATTTTCCTGTTAAGCCTAATGCATCCCTCCTAGGAAAGATTTGCTGCCCAGTGGGGTGTCGGTGGGAACAACACCTATGGGATCACTGGAATCCCTTCTACGGTCAGCGGGCGCGGGGTTGTGAAAAAAGCAGGTCCAGGAGACACCACAAAGATCGTTTACCCAGGTTCAGGCCGCGAGGATGCGTAAAACCCTAGTTCTGCTTTGGTGGATGTATTGAGTGTTCTTGAGCTTTCGAACTAGCTACGATGGCTGCGTAGTTCCAAAGAGCCGAATCCTTCTCCAGCATGCCTTGGGCCTCCTTTTATAGTCGAAAAGGGGTCGCCACAGTGGCACACAGGAGGTGGAAAGGCGTACAGTGCGCGAGCTTATTGCCCGGCATTACGGGACAAAGCGCATTAAATGCGCTACTTAGGTGTCCATTAGCTTTATCGGGTACGGGAGCGAGGCCCGTCCCGTCCGTCGCCACTCCGTCTCGCTTCGACACGCGCCCAGGCCAGCAATGCATGCGGTGCCATGTAGGCAGGCAGGCTGCTGAGGTGGCGCGGTGGCAGGGTCTTCACGAAGATCTGCATGCCACCACGCAGGTGCTTGCTGAGTTGGTCTGGAAGCCGCGTGTTGCCACGCAGGTGCCTGCCCAGCTGGTTGGGCTAGCAGCTGCATGCGAATGGCGGTGGAGCCTTGGCTGGTGCGGGCCTGGCAGTGGCCCTGCTGGTGCCCTCGGCAAGGGCCTTGCCGGGGGGCCGGCAAGGGTCTTGCCGTGGCGTCGCAGTCGTCCCCGGCAAGGTGCTTGCCGGGGGTCTTGTGGATCTCCTCGGCTAGGATCCCGCCGAGGGTCGCCGTCTTCTGGTCCTTATCTGATCTTGTATGTTTATGATCTTGACAAAGATCTGCATGCCACCACGGAGGTGCCCCCCGAGCCCTGGTTCCAACGTGGATTGTGGGGTCGGAAATCGTGGGCTCAAGGGAGGCTCGCTCTGTTGGCATCGGGCAGGCTGCCCCGGCAAGGCCCTTGTCGGGGCTGCGGAGGCTGCCTCGGCAAGAACCTTGCCGAGGGAGTCTTCCGCGCCTCCTTGCCCTCTTGTGTTCCTGGTCTTGGCATTGCCTTGGCCGTCTTGTGCTTTGGCTTCTTCCCGGTTTCCCTCCTCTGCTCTGCTTAGCGTGGCCGTGGGTGCAGCTCTGACTGTCCGTGCACAAGTAAAGGGGTACAAAGGAGTGCCCCTAGTTTAGTACACCAACAGGAGCCCCCGGGCCTGGGCCGCACATAAGCGCGACACGTTGTTGGGCCAGGCCCAGAACGGTGCGCGGGCAGTCGGGGCGGGATTTTACTACAGTATTTTTTCGCTCTCTGCGCTTCCCCACGACCTGCGCGCGACATGGAGGGTCGTGCGTGACGTGGGGGTCATGCGTGGGGCGGTTTCCGCATGCATGCGTCACATCGTGGTAAAGAGGCGGCTCGCGCCTTCCCCATAAAAAAAGGGAGGTGTGGAGGCGCGGCTCATTTACTGGGTGGACTCGGGTCGCAGTCTTCAAGGCGCCCCCCCCCCCCGCCCACGATCACGGGGCGGGGAACGGTCCCCTCACCCGTCTCCTTGATTCTGCCCACTCGGCACGCGTCCTCCATGCAGGTGGCAGGCGGTGGAGGCGGGAAACCGGGCCGTTGCTGATTGGGGCAGCGGGTCGGTCCTGTTTCCCTGCGCCTCTGATGGCTGGATTAGCCGAGTGGGGCGGCCGAGCCTCAACCCCAGCTCTTTATAAGGAGGGGAGGGGGATGTCACCCCACATTCTCCCAGCATCCATCTTCTTTCACTTCCACTCCTTCCTTCCACCCGTCATGGCGAGAGGGGGCGCAGGCCCTTCGACGGTGGGGGCGAGGGTCACCGCTCGACAGCACGTTCCTCCTTCCCACGAGCTCACGGCGGCGGAGCCGGCTACGAGAGGAAGGGGGGGCGAGGCCGAGGTCGCCGCAGCGGTCGGGGGAGAGGGGGACGAGGCGGCGCGATGGCCGTGCCTCCGCCAGCGATGCCTCCCACGATGGAGGGCCACGTCGGGGACCAGCCCCGCGAGTTCTTCATCAGGCTGCGCCGGCCACCGCATCGTCGTCTCCGCCTCCCCACCCCTTTTGCTCGGGAGATGGAGCTCGATCCGCCTCAGACCCTCGGACTGCACATGAGGGGCTGTGGGAACGGCGGCACGCGGGTCGACGTCGACTTCCCCGCTCCTCACGTCATGTATCTCTACCGTGGATGGAAGACGTTCGCTCGCATCCATAGCCTGACGGCGGGGCTCGTCCTCTATTCAAGTTAATGGAGGGCGGCCTGCTCTCCATCAAGGTCTTTGGAGATCTTGGAACTCGCCTAAAGTGCTGCGTGGAGAGCTCATCCGACGATGAAGATTCCTCCTCAAGCGGGAGTGACGAGGAGGACAGCGACAGCGACGACGAGGGAGTCGAGCGGCAGGATGCCGACTCCGACTTCGACTGACCGCGTCGCTCCTCCCTCGGCCACGCGCCCTGCCGAGGGTCTTCCTCGCCAAGCTCTCCATTGGGGCTCTCCCCGTCGTATCCTTGGGCGGCTGGCGTAGGAGGGCCTGAGGAGGCAAAGAAGGCGGGTGGCGGCCGTCAAGTCGGAGTACGCGGGCACTGACGCCTTCATCGCGTATTGCCGGCCCACTGCCTCGTCTTCCAGCTCCTTTCCTGGCACCAAGGTGTTCACTTGGTGCCTTCTACTCCTCGCACCTCGCCTAGGCGCCCCTTTTGCCCTCCTGCTGTCTTGTTCCACTTTCTGAGGAGAGGGACACGGAAGGGATTACGGGCACCTTATCTCTTTTTAGTTTATAAGCCTGCGGGCACTTGTTAATTTTAAGACTTGTAATCCCCTTGCTCATGTTTTTAATTCCGTATGAACTGTACCTGTATGGGATGTTTTTAATGAAAAAGGGTGTTTGTCGGGTTCTTTGTGCGTGAGCGAGGCCCATGCCAAGGACGAATCCTTGTTATTTTTAAGATAAACATTGTTGTCCGGCAACAGGCCTTGCGGTCTCCCCACTTCAGTCGACCATTCTCGCGCTCTTGGCGGAGGCAGGGGCGAAGTAGAGTTAGGCCCCTCCTTCATTTCCTTGCCACCGCGACTACGACCAAATTCTGACCCAGGAGGTAGCTCTTGGGTACAGGAAAGGGGGAGCACGGTGGTTTTAAGAATATAAACGAGGTTTCACATGTCCTAGTTCTGTACGGAAATGCATAACAGGGGGGTAAAAGACTTATCTGAATCCGTAGCCTCCGGCAATCTTGGCTTGCCGTGGTTGGATCCTTGTGTCTTCAGCCCCCGGCAGTCTTGGCTTGCCGGGGCCGGAGCGCCGGTTCGTTCCCTTTCTCCCAAGCGGCTCGGCAGAAGTGTCCATATGCCCTGCGAACCAAAGAGAACAGAAAGACGCACACTCGACCTCTAGGCTAGGGGTTAGTCGCCGCTAAGCACTATCAACCCTAACCGAGGGAGAGACTTGACCTAGCATGCATGCTAAAACTTGGGGCGCCATCGCTTCATTTATTTATGCTCAGGGTCTGCGCCTGGCTTTGCACAGAGGGTTACATGCCTTGCCGACAAAGCTTGTACAAAAGGTGGCCTGCCGGGAGGCCCGGTAGCCGCACCTTATGGGTAAAACTTGCGAAGATGTCCGATGTTCCAGGAGTTGCTCACTGGGACGGCATCTTCGGTCTCCAGGCAGACTGCGCCGGGCCTGGTGACTCGTATTACTAGATAAGGGCCTTCCCACTTTGGCGTCAACTTGTTGGAATTCTTGGCCAACTGAACGCGCCGAAGAACAAGGTCGCCTTCCTCAAGGCTTCGGGCATGAACCTTGCGGCTATGATAGCGGCGCAAGGCTTGCTGGTAGCGCGCTGCTCTCACAGCCGCCCGAAGACGATCTTCCTCAAGGAGCGTTGCGTCATCTTGCCGCAATTGCTCTTGCTCAAGCTCGTCATAAGCGAGCACTCGAGGTGACCCGTATATGAGTTCGTGGAGAGAACTGCTTCTACCCCATATACTAGGGCAAAGGGTGTCTGCCCGGTGGCTCGATTTGGCGTCGTCCTGATCGACCAAAGAACCGTCGGCAACTCATCAATCCAGCGCCTTCTGCTCTTGTGTAGCTTGTCAAAAGTCTTCGTCCTCAAGCCTCGCAACACTTCAGCATTTGCCCTCTCCGCCTGGCCGTTGCTCCGTGGGTGTGCCACGGAAGCAAAACAGACCTTGCTGCCAAGGCCTTGGATGTATTGCATGAAGGTGTGGCTTGTGAACTGCGTGCCGTTGTCGGTGATGACTCTGTTTGGTACACCAAAACGGCAAACTAGCCCCTTGAAGAACTTGACAGCTGACTGTGCGGTAACCTTCCTCACTGCCTCCACCTCCGGCCACTTTGTGAACTTGTCGATTGCGATGTACAAGTACTCAAAGCCCCCGACAGCGCGAGGGAAAGGGCCCAGTATGTCGAGCCCCCAAACCGAAAACGGCCAGGAGAGAGGGATTATTTGAAGGGCTTGAGCTGGTTGATGAAGCTTCTTCGAATGGAACTGGCACGCTTCACACCTGGTTACTAGTCCCGTCGCATCCTGGAGGGCGGTGGGCCAGAAGAAGCCTTGCCGGCAAGGGCCCTCGACCCTATGTGGGAGCCACATATGCCTCCATGTATCTCTGCCAACAGCTTCAGTCCTTCCTCCCGGGGGATGCACTTCAATTTCACACCGTTCGGTCTTTTCTGTACAGGACGTCATCGACGAACTGGTACAAGGCAGACCGACGGGCTACTTTTTCCGCTTCTTCCTGCTCCTCAGGAAGTTCCCCTGTCTGGAGGAAACGGACGGTATGTTGTGCCCATGCCGGAGCCTAGGGCTCGACGGCAAGGACCAAAGGCATCTCTTCCGCCATGGGGGCAGCCGTCTCTATGGCCAGGGCTTGGCGCCCTGCCGGAGCCAGCCGCCCCTTGGCAGGCTCAGAATCCGCGGCAACACCCTTGCCGGCGGCCCCTGGGGGCTCGGTGGGAAAGTACTTGCCGGGGCCTGATTTCCTCCGCTTGTTCTCCTCCATTGATGGTTCGACAGATGGTTGAGTTAACCGAAGCAAAAAGGTACCTGGTTCCACAGGTAGCTTGAATGCAGCGCGCTTTGACAGGTAATCAGCGATGTCGTTCTCCGCTCGGGGAACGTGCTCCGCTTGTATACCGTCGAAGCGCTCCTCCAGCTTCCTCACCTCATCTACGTAGGCCTCCATCAACGAACTCTGATAATCTTTGTTGACTTGTCTGACGACAAGCTGCGAATCACCCCTGACGATGAGCTTCTTCACCCCGAGGTCTGCCGCGATCCTGACACCGGCAAGCAGCCCCTCGTACTCAGCAGTGTTGTTTGTGGACATCTCCCTGGGAAAGTGCATCTGGATCACATACTTGAGGTGCTCTCCGGTGGGTACGACAAGCAGCACACCGGCACCGGCGCCTTGCAGCGAGAAAGCCCCATCAAAGTACATGATCCAGTCGCAACTTGCTTCCTTGCCAGGGAGAGCGGTCTCCTGGATTTCTTCGTCGGGCGTTGAGGTCCATTCTGCAATGAACTCCGCCAAGACTCTGCTCTGGATTGTCGAAGTACTTTCAAACTTCAACCCAAAGCTTGACAACTCCAAGGCCCACTCCACAATCCTTCCGGTTGCGTCTGGGTTATGCAGTATCCGTTGCAACGGGAGGCGGGTGACGACAGTGATCTCGTGGGCTTGGAAGTAATGACGCAGCTTCCTCGAGGCCATAAGGAGGACGAAGAGCAATTTCTGCACACCGGAGTACCTTGACCTAGCCCCCTGCAAGAGGGAGCTGACAAAGTAAACTGGGTGCTGCACCATCTTCTTCTTCTGCACCACTTCATTTGGCTGCGCGAGCCCTGCCCCGATGGCGTCAGACTCTGCCGGGGGCCTTGCCTTGCCAGCACCAGGCCCTGCCGGGGGAATTTCTGACGTGCCATCCGCCGGTCCTGCCGTTTCCACTGCCTCTTCGTCGACCTCCCTCTGCGCCACCAGCGTGGCGCTGACCACTTGATTCTTCGCCGCCAGGTACAGCAGCAACGGCTCTTGTGGTTTAGGCGCCACCAGTACTGGTGTAGAAGAGCGGTACTTCTTAAAATCCTGCAGTGCTACTTCGGCCTCCGGGGTCCACTCCATGGGGCCCGCCTTCTTCAAAATCTTGAAAAAGGAAGGGCGCGCTCGGCAGACTTGGAGATGAATCGGCTCATGGTGGCAACGCAGCCAGCGAGCCAACGCACATCCTTGATCCACTTGGGCGCCTCAATCTGCTCAATAGCCTTGATCTTGTCTGGGTTTGCCTCGATCCCGCGCTGCGACACAAAGAACCCGAGAAGTTTGCCGGACGGAACACCGAAGACACACTTCTCAGGGTTCAGCTTGAGGTTGATCTTGCGCAGGTTGGCAAACGTCTCTTCTAAGTCTTGTACAAGAGTTGCCCTGTCCTTGGTCTTGACCACTATGTCTGTTGGGGAACGTAGCAGAAATTCAAAATTTTCTACGCATCACCAAGATCAATCTATGGAGTACTCTAGCAACGAGGGGAAGGGGAGTGCATCTACATACCCTTGTAGATCGCGAGCGGAAGCGTTCAAGAGAACGGGGTTGATGGAGTCGTACTCGTCGTGATCCAAATCACCGATGATCCTAGCGCCGAACGGACGGCACCTCCGCGTTCAACACACGTACGGAGCAGCGACGTCTCCTCCTTCTTGATCCAGCAAGGGGGGAGGAGAGGTTGATGGAGATCCAGCAGCACGACGGCGTGGTGGTGGAAGTAGCGGGATCCCGGCAGGGCTTCGCCAAGCGCAAGCGGGAGGAGGGAGATGTGTCACGGGAGGGAGAGGGAGGCGCCAGGGCTTAGGTATTGCTGCCCTCCCTTCCCCCCACTATATATAGGGCCAAGGGAGAGGGGGGCGCAGCCTTGGCCCTTCCTCCAAGGAAGGGTGCGGCCAGGGAGGAGTCCTTCCCCCCCAAGGCACCTCGGAGGTGCCTTCCCCCTTTAGGACTCTCCGTTTTTCTTATCTCTTGTCGCATGGGCCTCTTGGGGCTGGTTCCCTTGGCCCATATAGGCCAAGGCGCACCCCCACAGCCCATGTGGCCCCCCGGGGGCTGGTGGACCCCCGGACCCCTTTCGACACTCCCGGTACAATACCGATAAAGTGCGAAACTTTTCCGGTGACCAAAATAAGACTTCCCATATATAAATCTTTACCTCCGGAGCATTCCGGAACTCCTCGTGACGTCTGGGATCTCATCCGGGACTCCGAACAACTTTCGGGTTACCGCATACTAATATCTCTACAACCCTAGCGTCACCGAACCTTAAGTGTGTAGACCCTACGGGTTCGGGAGACACGCAGACATGACCGAGACGATTGTCCGGTCAATAACCAACAGCGAGATCTGGATACCCATGTTGGCTCCCACATGCTCCTCGATGATCTCATCGGATGAACCACGATGTCGAGGATTCAATCAATCCCGTATACAATTCCCTTTGTCAATCGGTATGTTACTTGCCCGAGATTCGATCGTCGGTATCCCGATACCTTGTTCAATCTCGTTACCGGCAAGTCTCTTTACTCGTTCCGTAACACATCATCCCGTGATCAACTCCTTGGTCACATTGTGCACATTATGATGATGTCCTACCGAGTGGGCCCAGAGATACCTCTCCGTTTACACGGAGTGACAAATCCCAGTCTCGATTCGTGCCAACCCAACAGACACTTTCAGAGATACCTGTAGTGCACCTTTATAGCCACCCAGTTACGTTGTGACGTTTGGTACACCCAAAGCATTCCTACGGTATCCGGGAGTTGCACAATCTCATGGTCTAAGGAAATGATACTTGACATTAAAAAAACTCTGAGCAAACAAACTACACGATCTGGTGCTAGGCTTAGGTTGGGTCTCGTCCATCACATCATTCTCCTAATGATGTGATCCCGTTATCAAGGACATCCAATGTCCATGGTCAGGAAACCGTAACCATCCATTGATCAACGAGCTAGTCAACTAGAGGCTTACTAGGGACATGGTGTTGTCTATGTATCCACACATGTATCTGAGTTTCCTATCAATACAATTCTAGCATGGATAATAAACGATTATCATGAACAAGGATATATAATAATAACCTATTTATTATTGCCTCTAGGGCATATTTCCAACAGTCTCCCACTTGCACTAGAGTCAATAATCTAGTCCACATCACCATGTGATTAACACTCACAGGTCACATCACCATGTGACCAACATCCAAAGAGTTTACTAGAGTCAGCAATCTAGTTCACATCACTATGTGATTAACACTCAATGAGTTCTGGTTTGATCATGTTATGCTTGTGAGAGAGGTTATTTAGTCAACGGGTCTGAACCTTTCAGATCCATGTGTGCTTTACGAATTTCTATGTCATCTTGTGGATGCTACCACGCGCTACTTGGAGCCATTTCAAATAATTGCTCTACTATACGAATCCGGTTTACTACTCAGAGTCATCCGGATTAGTGTCAAAGTTCGCATCGACGTAACCCTTTACGACGAACTCCTTTTCACCTCCATAATCGAGAAAATTCCTTAGTCCACTACATACTAAGGATAAATTCGACCGCTGTCATGTGATCCATTCCCGGATCACTATTGTACCCCTTGTCCAACTCATGGCAAGGCACACTTCATGTGCGGTACACAGCATAGCATACTGTAGAGCCTACGTCTAAAGCATAGGGGAAGACCTTCGTCCTTTCTCTCTCTTCTGCTGTGGTCAGGTCTTGAGTCTTACTCAATACTCACACCTTGTAACACAGCCAAGAACTCCTTCTTTGCTGATCTATTTTGAACTCTTTCAAAATCATGTCAAGGTGTGCGTTCTTTGAAAGTATCATCGGGCGTCTTGATCTATCTCTATAGATCTTGATGCCCAATATGTAAGCAGCTTTATCCAGGTCTTCCTTTGAAAAACTCCTTTCAAACAACCCTTTATGCTTTCCAGAAATTTTACATCATTTCGGATCAACAATATGTCATTCACATATACTTATCAGAAATGTTGTAGCGCTCCCACTCACTTTATTGGAAATACAAGTTTCTCATAAACTTTGTATAAACCCAAAATCTTTGATCATCTCATCAAAGCGTACATTCCAACTCCGAGATGCTTACTCCAGTCCTTAGATGGATCGCTGGAGCTAGCATACCTTTTAGCATCCTTAGGATCGACAAAACCTTTCTGATTGTATCACATACAACCTTTCCTTACGAAAACTGGTAAGGAAACTTGTTTTGACATCCATCTGCCAGATTTCATAAATGCAGCTAATGCTAACATGATTCCGACGGACTTAAGCATCACTACGGATGAGAAAATCTCATCGTAGTCAACTCCTTGAACTCGTGGAAATACTCTTTGCCACAAGTCAAGCTTCATAGACGGTAACATTACCGTCCACGTCCGTCTTCTTCTCAAAGATCCATTTATCTCAGATTTCATGGCTTCTAACCATTTGTCGGAATATGGGCCCACCATCGCTTCTCCATAGCTCGTAGGTTCAGTATTGTCCAACAACATGATATCTCAGACAGGATCACGTACCACTCTGAAGTAGCACGCATCCTCGTCGTCCTACGAGGTTTGGTAGTGACTTGAAGTTTCATGATCACTATCATAAGCTTCCACTTCAATTGGTGTAGGTGCCACAGGAACAACTTCCTGTGCCCTGTTACACACTAGTTGAAGTGATGGTTCAATAACCTTATCAAGTCTCCACCATCCTCCCACTCAATTCTTTCGAGAGAAACTTTTCCTCGAGAAAGGACCTGTTTCTAGAAGCAATTACTTTTGCTTCCAGATCTGAAATAGGAGGTATACCCAACTGTTTTGGGTATTCTATGAAGACGCATTTATCCGCTTTGGGTTCGAGCTTATCAGCCTGAAACTTTTTCACATAAGCATCGCAGCCCCAAACTTTTAAGAAACGACAACTTAGGTTTCTGTAAACGGTGTCGTCTCAATGGAATTGCGTGGTGCCCCTTTTAAAGTGAATGCGGTTATCTCTAATGCCTAACCCATAAACGATAGTGGTAATTCGATAAGAGACATCATGGTATGCACCATATCCAATAGGGTGCAGTTATGATGTTCGGACACACCATCACACTATGGTGTTCCAGGCGGTATTAATTGTGAAACATTTTCCACAATGTCTTAATTGTGTGCCAAACTCGTAACTCAGATACTCATCTCTATGATCATATCACAGACATTTTATCTTCTTGTCACGACGATCTTTAACTTCACTCTGAAATTACTTGAACCTTTCAATAATTCAGACTTGTGTTTTATCAAGTAAATACACTCAGCATCTACTCAAATCATCTGTGAAGTAAGAACATAACGATATCCACTGCATGCCTCAGCACTCATTGGACTGCATACATCAAAATGTATTACTTCCAATAAGTTGCTCTCTTGTTCCATCTTACTAAAAACGAGGCCTTTCAGTCATCTTGCCCATGTGGTATGATTTGCATGTCTCAAGTGATTCAAAATCAAGTGAGTCCAAACGATCCATCTGCATGGAGTTTCTTCATGCATATATACCAATAGACATGGTTCGCATGTCTCAATCTTTTCAAAAACGAGTGAATCCAAAGATCCATCTACATGGAGCTTCTTCATGCATTCTATACCAATATGACTAAAGTGGCAGTGCCACAAGTATGTGGTACTATCATTACTATCTTATATCTTTTGGCATGAACATGTGTATCACTACGATCGAGATTCATTTTAGGTGCAAGACCATTGAAGGTATTATTCAAATAAACAGAGTAACCATTATTCTCCTTAAATGAATAACCGTATTGCGATAAACATAATCCAATCATGCTCAACGCAAACACCAAATCTCGATGGTAGAGGGAGCATGCGATGCTTGATCACATCAACCTTGGAAACACTTCCAACACATATCGTCATCTCACCTTTAGCTAGTCTCCGTTTATTCCGCAGCTTTTATTTCGAGTTACTAACACTTAGCAACCGAACCGGTATCTAATACCCTGGTGCTGCTAGGAGTACTAGTAAAGTACACATTCATATAACGTATATCCAATATACTTCTGTCGACCTTGCCTGCCTTCTCATCTACCAAGTATCTAGGGTAGTACAGCTTCAGTGACCGTTCCCCTCATTACAGGAGCACTTAGTCTCGGGTTTGGGTTTAACCTTGGGATTCTTCACTAGAGCAGCAAATGATTTGCCGTTTCATGAAGAATCCCTTCTTGCCCTTGCCCTTCTAGAAACTAGTGGTTTTACTAACCATCAACAATTGATGCTCCTTCTTGATTTCTACTTTCGCGGTGTCAAACATCGCGAATAGCTCAAGGATCATCATAACTATCCCTGATATGTTATAGTTCATCACGAAGCTCTACTAGCTTGGTGGCAGTGACTATGGAGAACCATCACTATCTCATCTGGAAGATTAACTCCCACTTGATTCAAGCGATTGTAGTACTCAGACAATCTGAGCACATGCTCAACGATTGAGCTTTTCTCCCTTAGTTTACAGGCTTAAGAAACTTGTCAGAGGTCTCATACCTCTTGACGTGGGCACTAGTCTGAAATCCCAATTTCAGTCTTCGGAACATCTCACATGTTCTGCGACGTTTCAAAAACCGTCTTTGGTGCCACAATTCTAAACCGTTAGCATTACGCACTGAACTATCACGTAGTTATCAAAACGTGTATGTCAGATGTTTCGCAACATCTACAGACGACGCTGAGGTTCAGCACACCGAGCGGTGCATTAAGGACATAAGCCTTCTGTGCAGCAATGAGGACAATCCTCAGTTTACGGACCCAGTCCGCATAATTGCTACTACCAACTTTCAACTAAATTTTCTCTAGGAACATATCTTAAACAGTAGAACTAAAGCGTATGACATAATTTGCAAAGACCTTTTGACTATGTTCATGATAATGAAGTTCATCTGATTATTGAACTCCCACTCAGATAGACATCCCTCTAGTCATCTAAGTGATACATGATCCGAGTCAAACTAGGCCGTGTCCGATCATCACGTGAGACGGACTAGTCATCATCGGTGAACATCTCCATGTTGATCGTATCTGCTATACGACTCATGTTCGACCTTTCGGTCTCTTGTGTTCCGAGGCCATGTCTGTACATGCTAGGCTCGTCAAGTCAACCTAAGTGTTTCGCATGTGTTCCGAGGCCATGTCTGTACATGCTAGGCTCGTCAACACCCGTTGTATTCGAACGTTAGAATCTATCACACCCGATCATCACGTGGTGCTTCGAAACAACGAACCTTCGCAACGGTGCACAGTTAGGGGGAACACGTCTCTTGAAATTTTAGTGAGGGATCATCTTATTTAGCTACCGTCGTTCTAAGCAAATAAGATGCATAACATGATAAACATCACATGCAATCAAATAGTGACATGATATGGCCAATATCATTTTGCTCCTTTGATCTCCATCTTCGGGGCACCATGATCATCTTTGTCACCGGCATGACACCATGATCTCCCATTCCATTGTGTCTTCATGAAGTTGTCACGCCAACGATTACTTCTACTTCTATGGCTAACGCGCTTAGCAATAAAGTAAAGTAATTTACATGGCGTTATTCAATGACACGCAGGTCATACAAAAAATAAAGACAACTCCTATGGCTCCTGCCGGTTGTCATACTCATCGACATGCAAGTCGTGATTCCTATTACAAGAATATGATCAATCTCATACATCACATATATCATTCATCACATCTTCTGGCCATATCACATCACATAGCACATGCTGCAAAAACAAGTTAGACGTCCTCTAATTGTTGTTGCAAGTTTTTACGTGGCTTGTATAGGTTTCTAGCAAGAACGTTTCTTACCTACGTAAGACCACAACGTGATATGCCAATTTCTATTTACCCTTCATAAGGACCCTTTTCATCGAATCCGTTCCGACTAAAGTGGGAGAGACAGACACCCGCTAGCCACCTTATGCAACTAGTGCATGTCAGTCGGTGGAACCTGTCTCACGTAAGCGTACGTGTAAGGTCGGTCCGGGCCGCTTCATCCCACAATGCCGCCGAAACAAGATAAGACTAGTAGCGGCAAGAAGAATTGGCAACATCGACGCCCACAACTACTTTGTGTTCTACTCGTGCATAGAAACTACGCATAGACCTAGCTCATGATGCCACTGTTGGGGAACGTAGCAGAAATTCAAAATTTTCTACGCATCACCAAGATCAATCTATGGAGTACTCTAGCAACGAGGGGAAGGGGAGTGCATCTACATACCCTTGTAGATCGCGAGCGGAAGCGTTCAAGAGAACGGGGTTGATGGAGTCGTACTCGTCGTGATCCAAATCACCGATGATCCTAGCGCCGAACGGACGGCACCTCCGCGTTCAACACACGTACGGAGCAGCGACGTCTCCTCCTTCTTGATCCAGCAAGGGGGGAGGAGAGGTTGATGGAGATCCAGCAGCACGACGGCGTGGTGGTGGAAGTAGCGGGATCCCGGCAGGGCTTCGCCAAGCGCAAGCGGGAGGAGGGAGATGTGTCACGGGAGGGAGAGGGAGGCGCCAGGGCTTAGGTATTGCTGCCCTCCCTTCCCCCACTATATATAGGGCCAAGGGAGAGGGGGGCGCAGCCTTGGCCCTTCCTCCAAGGAAGGGTGCGGCCAGGGAGGAGTCCTTCCCCCCAAGGCACCTCGGAGGTGCCTTCCCCCTTTAGGACTCTCCGTTTTCTTATCTCTTGGCGCATGGGCCTCTTGGGGCTGGTTCCCTTGGCCCATATAGGCCAAGGCGCACCCCCACAGCCCATGTTCCCCCCCGAGGCTGGTGGACCCCTTGGTGGACCCCCGGACCCCTTTCGGCACTCCCGGTACAATACCGATAAAGTGCGAAACTTTTCCGGCGACCAAAATAAGACTTCCCATATATAAATCTTTACCTCCGGACCATTCCGGAACTCCTCGTGACGTCCGGGATCTCATCCGGGACTCCGAACAACTTTCGGGTTACCGCATACTAATATCTCTACAACCCTAGCGTCACCGAACCTTAAGTGTGTAGACCCTACGGGTTCGGGAGACACGCAGACATGACCGAGACGATTCTCCGGTCAATAACCAACAGCGGGATCTGGATACCCATGTTGGCTCCCACATGCTCCTCGATGATCTCATCGGATGAACCACGATGTCGAGGATTCAATCAATCCCGTATACAATTCCCTTTGTCTATCGGTATGTTACTTGCCCGAGATTCGATCGTCGGTATCCCGATACCTTGTTCAATCTCGTTACCGGCAAGTCTCTTTACTCGTTCCGTAACACATCATCCCGTGATCAACTCCTTGGTCACATTGTGCACATTATGATGATGTCCTACCGAGTGGGCCCAGAGATACCTCTCCGTTTACACGGAGTGACAAATCCCAGTCTCGATTCGTGCCAACCCAACAGACACTTTCGGAGATACCTGTAGTGCACCTTTATAGCCACCCAGTTACGTTGTGACGTTTGGTACACCCAAAGCATTCCTACGGTATCCGGGAGTTGCACAATCTCATGGTCTAAGGAAATGATACTTGACATTAGAAAAGCTCTGAGCAAACGAACTACACGATCTTGTGCTAGGCTTAGGATTGGGTCTTGTCCATCACATCATTCTCCTAATGATGTGATCCCGTTATCAACGACATCCAATGTCCATGGTCAGGAAACCGTAACCATCTATTGATCAACGAGCTAGTCAACTAGAGGCTTACTAGGGACATGGTGTTGTCTATGTATCCACACATGTATCTGAGTTTCCTATCAATACAATTCTAGCATGGATAATAAACGATTATCATGAACAAGGAAATATAATAATAACCTATTTATTATTGCCTCTAGGGCATATTTCCAACAATGTCATCCATGTATGCTTCCATATTTCTATGTAGCTGGGGTTCAAAACCAATTTGGGCCGCTCTTGCAAACATTGAGCCAGCACTCTTCAACCTGAAAGGCATCCATAAAAAGCAATACGTACCACATGGGGTGATGAATGTTGTCTTCTCTTCGTCTTCTCTTGTCATGAAGATCTGGTGGTAGCCTGAGTAGGCGTCGAGGAACGATAACAGATTACACCCGGCCGTGGAGTCAACAATCTGGTCGATGCGCGGCAACGGGAAGGGGTCCTTAGGACAAGCCTTATTGATATCTGTGTAGTCAATACACAGCCTCCACTTCCTGTTTGCCTTGCGCACTACCACCGGATTGGCCAACCACGTCGGATGGAGCACCCCCCTCACCAAGCCTGCTGCTTCCAACTTCCTAATCTCTTCCGTGATAAACTCTTGCCTTTCCAGAGCCTGCTGCCTGACCTTCTGCTTGACGGGCCGCGCATGAGGACAGACAGCTAGGTGGTGCTCAATCACCTCCCTGGGAACACCGAGGATGTCGGATGCTTGCCATGCAAACACATAGACATTCGCCCGCAGGAAGGTGACGAGCGCGCCTTCCTATTTGCTGTCGAGGGTGGAGCTTATGCTGAAAGCCCCTCCCGTACCATCCTCCCTAACGGATACCTTCTTGGTCTGTGGTGGCGCAGCTCTGGATTTCTTGCTCTTGCCAGTGGAGCTCTCTGGCACGTCCTCGACGGTAGCACAACACTCCAAAGACGTGCGCTTGCTGGAGTGGGTGCGAGAGGTCTTGTCGGGCTTCTTCTTCCCTCCCGGGGCTTCAGCGGCAGGAGCAAGTGCCTTGGCGGCAGCTGCTGCAACTGCTTGCCGGTAGAGTAGGTCGGCGCAGATCAGCGCATCCTTCTTGTCACAGGGGACGGTGATGATGGTCATCGGCCCAGTCATCTTCAGCTTGTTGTAGGCGTAATGCGACGCCGCCATGAACTTGGCTAGTGTCGGGCGGCCGAGGATCCCGTTGTAGGGCAAAGGGATCTCGGCTACATCGAAGACAATCCTCTCCGTCTTGTAGTTCAACTCGCCTCCAAACGTCACAGGCAATGTGATCTTCCCCTTCGGCTGGCTCCTTCCCGGGTTGACCCCTTGAAACGTGCCCGTCTCCTCGAGGTCTCCGTCGGGAATTTGCAGCCTCTTGATCACAACGGGCGAGATTAAGTTCAGACCGGCCCCGCCGTCAACCAGCATCTTGTTCACCTTGAGGTTGCGTATTGTTGGTGAGACCAACAACGACAAACACCCGACCGCAGTGGTGCCATCAGGGTGATCCTTGGCGTCAAAGATGATGGGCGTGCTGGACCACTTCAGCGGCTTCTGTGCGTCGAACGATGGCTCCGCTGTTGTGATCTCACGCGCCCATTGCTTGAGCTAGCAGTGAGAAGTATGCAGCGAGGCGCCACCATCGACGCACATGGCCTCTGTAGCCTTCTGAAACTCTTGCTCGCCGGACTCGTCGTCCTCGTCATGATCATAGTCTTCTTGCTTCTTGTCACGGCCCCGGGCGGGCCTCTCTTGCTGGTTATCCTTGCTGCGGCAGCCCCCTTGGCCGCCACGCTTCTTGCCGGATCCTTTGGCACCGTCTTGACCCTTCCTTGTCCTGCCTCTCATACTCGGCCTTTTGCTTTTCGGCCAGCAACTCGACCTATCGGTAGTTCTAGAGGTCGTGGCCCTTGGTGCGATGGATCTTGCAATACTGCTTGTCGGAGCCCCCCGGCTTGTCGACAGCCGCCAAGGCCCGGCAAGCGGCGCACCCGGCAATTTCCTTGCCGGGGTCGTCTGCCTTGGCCTTCTTGGCGGCGCCGGTGCTGTCGGATCCCTCAACGGCAAGCACGGTCTTGCCCTTGCGTTTCCTGTTGCAACGCCGGCCCTTCTTCGTCGGGGCGGCGGTGTCTTCAGCAGTAGAGTCGGTTTCCATGCCGGCGTCCTCGCCGGGGGACTTCCTTCCCTCTTCAGCCCAGGCGCACCTATCGGCCAGAACATAGAGTTCGGCCACATCCTTAACCTTGTTCATCGCCAGCTCTTCGTGCATCATGCGGTTGCGCACGTTCTGATGGAACGTGCTAATCACGGCGGCGGGATGAACATCGGGGATGTTGTACTGCACCCGGCTGAACCTCTGGATGTACTTGCGCATGGTTTCCCCTTCCTTCTGGGGAATGATATGCAAATCACTGGCCTGGCCATGAGCTTGGTGGCCTCCGGTGAAGGCACCAACGAACTCATGGCACAGATCCGACCAAGAAGAAATGGAACCCGCCGGCAAGTGCATCAACCAAGACATGACGTTGGGCTTCAGTGCCAACGGGAAGTAATTGGCAAGCACCTTGTCTTCGCGAGCTCCGGCAGCTTGCATCGCGATGGTGTAGATGCTGAGGAACTCTGACGGATGGGTCTTGCCGTTGTACTTCTCACCGACGTCGGGCTTGAACGTGCGGTGGGACAGCCACTGGAACTGCCACAGCTCGCGGATAAAGGCTGGGCAACCCACCTCGTAAGGTAGGCCACCGGAGCCCCCCGGTGCTGGGTGGTCCATAGCGGGTCCCGCCCGCTTGTCCGACTGGTGGCGTGTATCGCGCTGGCGCTCAATAGTGGTTCGAGCATCTTCATGGGCTCGTTCTCGAAGAACTTGGCGCTGGTCGCGGTGGGTCCGTGGGTCGGACGACGCTATGGAAATGTTATCACATGCATCGTCACGACGGATCGACACCGGCGGCAGCTGGCGCGGGGGAGGAGAGTGTACTGTGGCTGTAGCTCCCCCGGTCCTCCCACCGCTGACATGTGGTGGCTCGACGGAGCGCCGGCCCGAGGGCCCCGCCGGTCGCGGATCATCTTTATTGGCGACGGCGACGAGGCTCCGGATGGTGGCTCTCCACTCGTCGAGCTTCTCCGCAGCAGGAGGGAAGTCGAGGAGTAGCTGCGCGCGCTAAAGCTTCTGCTGGCGTGGGTGGTGGCGACAGCTGCGTGGACCATGGCGCGCTTCGACTTCTAACCACGTTAGAAGGAGCTCTATCACGGCCCAGCGGCTGCGTGCCATTTTCGCCAGCACTTCGGCGGGCATGCTGGACTCCTTCGTCCCGCGGACGATGCACAGGGCTCTTCCCACGGCGGTGTCCAGGGTACGCTGCTCGTCGCGCACACCATGGGAAGAGCGCGCTGTGGGCGCCGGGGTGGGCGTCTTGGAGGTCGCTGCGCCGCCTGTAGGGGGCACAGCGACGCCCCTGGAGGGCTCCGCGCCGCCTGCGGGGGGCCCAGCCCCGTCTTTGGATCTGGCGGCGTGCAGCTCGTCGTCCGGCGCACGAATGATGCCGCTCGCCAGGCTCTGACTGCCGGGGCGATGCTGGTGCTCGCGGGCCGTGGCTCGGGTTCTGTCCGCGACCGGCCCGCTACTCGCCTGCACTGGCGCGGGCCGCTCGGCTCCCGGCGAGCCGATCGCCGTGATCGTCTTCTTCTTGGGAACCATGGCGACGAAGAACTGCTAGGCTAACTGCTAGACCAGATTCTAACAACTGCGCCACCTACCTGGCGCGCCAAAGATGTCGGTGGGAACGACACCTATGGGATCACTGGAATCCCTTCTACGGTCGGGGGGCGCGGGGTTGTGAGAAGAGCAGGTCCAGGAGCCAGCACAAAGATCGTTTACCCAGGTTCGGGCCACGAGGATGCGTAAAACCCTAGTCCTGCTTTGGTGGATGTATTGAGTGTTCTTGAGCTTTCGAACTAGCTACGGTGGCTACGTAGTTCCAAAGAGCCGAATCCTTCTCCAGCATGCCTCGGGCCTCCTTTTATAGTCGAAAAGGGGTCGCCACAGTGGCACACTGGAGGTGCAAAGGCGTACAGTGCGCGAGCTTATCGCCCCTCATTACGGGACAAAGCGCATTAAATGTGCTACTTAGGTGTCCATTAGCTTTATCGGGGACGGGAACGAGGCCCGTCCCGTCCGTCGCCGCTCCGTCTCGTTTCGACACGCGCCCAGGCCAGCGATGCGTGCGGTGCCATGTAGGCAGGCAGGCTGCTGAGGTGGCGCAGTGGCAGGGTCTTCACGAAGATCTGCATGCCACCACGCAGGTGCTTGCTGAGTAGGTCTGGAAGCCGCGTGTTGCCACGCAGGTGCCTGCCCAGCTAGTTGGGCTGGCAGCTGCATGCGAATGGCGGTGGAGCCTTGGCTGGTGTGGGCTTGGCAGTGGCCCTGCTGGTGCCCTCGGCAAGGGCCTTGCCGGGGGCCCGGCAAGGGTCTTGCCGTGGCGTCGCAGTCGTCCCCGGCAAGGTGCTTGCTGGGGGTCTTATGGATCTCCTCGGCTAGGATCCCGCCGAGGGTCGCCGTCTTCTGGTCCTTATCTGATCTTGTATGTTTATGATCTTGACAAAGATCTGCATGCCACCACGGAGGTGCCTCCCGAGCCCTAGTTCCAACGTGGTTGGTGGGGTCGGAAATCGTGGGCTTAAGGGAGGCTCGCTCTGTTGGCATCGGGCAGGCTGCCCCGGCAAGGCCCTTGCCGGGGCTACGGAGGCTGCCTCGGCAAGAACCTTGCCCAGGGAGTCTTCCTCGCCTCCTTGCCCTCTCGTGTTCCTAGTCTTGGCGTTGCCTTGGCCGTCTTGTGCTTTGGCTTCTTCCCGGTTTCCCTCCTCTGCTCTGCTTAGCGTGGCCGTGGGCGCGGCTCTGACTGTCCGTGCACAAGTAAAGGAGTACAAAGGAGTTCCCCTACTTTAGTACATCGACACGGGACGGAGAATAACAAGTTGACCTTGTCTGGGTATTCCTAAAAAAAAGTATAGCTGGGCTAGCCATTTTCAGCTTGAGAAAAATTAATATCTGGTGGATATCTGGCCTGGGCTAGACAGGCCACAGCCCGCCCAGTTAATACCCTGCTCTCCTCTGAACAACAACGAAAACATTGCTTAAGAAAAACTCTGCAGTGCTCACACCTCAAAAACACAAATACTACTCGAGCTGCTTGGTCCCAGCTGTTGGCCGTTCGTTGTGCAATTCCCTCGTTTATTGACTACATAGGTTGTCAATGGTGTGGGACTGTGATGTCAGGAAACCAGGAGGAAGCAAAAAAATAGAGGCACTTGCGTACGTACGGCTATGGCCCTAGTGGGTCCCTACTGTCATCCAATCAAAATAAAGTCATCTCCTGAATCCTCATGTTCGTTGACCATGTTGACAATGCTCGGCGCCACGGCGAGCGCAACAACTCGAAGAACGACGGAGAGGGCCTCGCGGGCCCTACGGATGGTCTGATACAGCATCCGCTGCTCATTCAGGAAATCAGGATCATCGGACACCTATGAGCACCTTTGAGAGACTGAGACGGCGTGAAACGGTAAGGCCGCGCTTGGGAGCTCTGGTTTATTTCACACATGTATTAAGATACAAGTGTAATTTACTAGTCATCAGAAACAACTTGTAAAATACAGGCGTAATGAAACTGAGGGCCCGAGGTCTGTAAGTAAAACCGGCGGGTTACGCATGTAATTTGAGAGACCAGTGTATATTTTACTAGTCGAAATCGACCAACCAAGCTCTTCGCCCGAGACCATCTGCTTTTATTTACAAGCGTCAGTTTTACAAGCGGTTTTGGTTGGAAAACGACGATCCAATCATGGCCTAAGATGATGAGTTTGTCAGAAGATCATATGGTTTCACCTCTAACCTACCCGAGTTGTCGTATAGGCTATGAATGAAACATAAGACAATGAACTTCTTAAGCACAGAAACAACAGAAGAGGATGATCTTCTTAACATGCAAATCACGGGCATTAGATCAACATGCAAAACAATATGAAGCATTATTCTCAGGAGGCACGGTGAACAACTCGTTATGCCGCATGCCACAGCATTCCAAGCTCAACTTTGCAATCAAACTCACAAGGCCTGGCATTACATAGAAAACATTCAGAACAAACTCTTAAAATACCTTACATAAGTCAACATTCATGTGACTATGCATCTCAGCAGAGTAAATATTTACTTCTGAACTGAAGACAGGAATAGGAAAAAACGATCGACGTTGCTCACAGCAAAGGGCGTCCCACTCAAAAATATCAAATGCATGTCTTCTGGCTAACATCAATGAGCAAAAATTGACAAGGTTTTCCAATTCCAATATATTAAACTAATGTCTTCTTGCTAACATCAATGATTAAACTTTGACAAGCTTTTCCCATTCAAAATATGTAATGCCTATGATTGTGGAACAGGCAGGGTTTGTCATCAGTTTGTCATCTGATAGTCCGGTGGCTCAAGGTGACGACGAATGATTAGAGAACCATTCGATGTATTGTGCATGATGAAGTATTATGGAGGACACGAACCATCTGAACATTTTGTGCAGTTCCACTAAAATCAAGCTGAGCATCCCTGTGGATTTCGTATTTATATGCTGCCAGAAAACAAAGACACATCAGCACACACATGAATATTGGCCCCAGTGTCAACCCACCAATCGGTGGACTAACAAACTGAAAGTACGGTAAACAGATTACCATACCCAGATGCCCCATCATTGTTGCTTAGAGTGACATTGACAGACTTGGAGTCCTGTCCTGGCTTCTTGGTACTTGTTTGGGCACTTGTTTGCCCAGTGTTCCTCCGAACCACAAGTAAAGCAGCCATCTCTCTTTTTGTCTTTCTTCTTACCCTTCTTAATGGCCGACGCTGGCAGCACCATTCAAACATATAGTCCGGTGGCTCAAGGTGACGACGAATGATTAGAGAACCATTCGATGTATTGTGCATGATGAAGTATTATGGAGGACACAAACCATCTGGACATTTTGTGCAGTTCCACTAAAATCAAGCTGAGCATCCCTGTGGATATCGTATTTATATGCTGCAAGAAAACAAAGACACAGCAGCACACACATGAATATTGGCCCCAGTGTCAACCCACCAATCGGTGGACTAACAAACTGAAAGTACGGTAAACAGATTACCATACCCAGATGCCCCATCATTGTTGCTTAGAATGACATTGACAGATTTGGAGTCCTGTCCTGGCTTCTTGTACTTGTTTGGGCACTTTTTGCCCAGTGCACTCCACGTGTTGTAGAGTTTCCTATGCTCTCTGCAGACTAGTCATGTCACCAGCGTCTACTAATACTCTGTAAAGCTTCTCGATCATTCCTTGTGTAATGTAGCGCAAACAGTGACTGCTTCTTTCTGCAAAGTGGTAAGACCAACTGGACCCACTAATGCAGCAGTTTGCCTTAGACACATTGGCTCCTTTTGTGCAGTTCAACTAAAATCAAAGTCGGAATAAAACCGAGCTTTAATTTTGATATCCCTGTAAGCAACAATAGGTATAAGGGAAACAATTACTGAGAAATAACGGTTGATGACTTGTACTCCCAGAAGAAAAACATCTACTGATCTACCTTATCTTAATGGGAAACAAAGCAGGAGAGTAGCAATTCTCAATCAGTGTGATTCATTCATATTAACTGAGACATTATCTTAACAATGCCTTGTTTCAACATGTATAAAGAACGACAAAGCAGAAAAGTACCATTCCTAAAACAATGCGACTGATTCATTTTAACAGAGACATTATCTTAACAATACCTTTGTTAAACATGTAGAAAGAACTACAAAGCAGGATAGTAACATTTGTAAAACACTGTAACTGATATATAATAACAGAGACATTATCTGAACAATACATTTCTTAAACATGTACTCCGGCCGATCCCTAACAGAAATGGTACTCCCGCCGATCCCTAACAAGTGTTGCAGTTTTGAACTAAGATTCAGTAGTTAATTCTGAGGAAAGTTGGTACTGACCTTTCAAGACCAAGATTTGAAACAACTCGTAAGGAAGATCTAAAAGAGATCTCAACACATATATGGAAATCCGGTCTCCTTTTGTGCAGTTCCACCAAAATTAAGCGAAGCAAAATGTCGCAATAGCAACAAGTTGAATAGATATCCCTGTTTTAACAGAGGCAAAGAAGGAATCAATTACTGGCCAATAAAGGAGGATGAAACATGCGGCCACAAAAATGGTAATCCCGCCAATCCCTAAAGTGTTGCAGTTTTGAACTAAGATTCAGTAGTTAATTATGAGAGTGGCATTGCTTAATTTTACCAGCGGCATTAGATTAACAAAAAGCATAAACAGTTCCAGGGGAGAGTGGGCGCAACAACAACATGTGCTTCCATCTACTTATAAAGGGGGTGATGCAGAGTTTGTTGTAACAAAGCAACAAGCATCATGTCTGGGTTGGTCCCATTTTTGTTCACTACTTAATGGGAAAAGACAGCAATACAGTAGCTTCAATTCAACATTTATTTAAAATAGTACCAATACAAGTAGCACAACATCTCAAAACACACTGCACGATCATGTGGATGAAGGCAAGTACCAACCTGTCATGACGCACACAAGATCACGTACGAATCCGCCAACACGAATAGGAAATCCAATCTCGTTTTGTGCAGTTGCACTGAAATCAAGCAAAGTCGCCGGTGTGACATTTAAGTTTGCTATAGCAACAAGTTGAATAGATATCCCTGATTTAATAGAGGCAAAAAGGGAAACAATTACTGCCAATAAAGGAGGATGAAACATGCGGCCACAAAAAAAGAAGCATCTACCTTATCTTGATGGAAAACAAAGTATAGGACAGTAGCATTTCTAAAACGGTTGCATTGATTCATATTAACAGAGAAATTCTCTTAAAACAGTTCAGTAGTTAATTCTGAGAGTGGCATTGCTTAATTTTACCATCAGCATTAGATTAAGAAAAAGCATAAACAGTTCCAGGGGAGAGTGGGCGCAACAACACCATGTGCTTCCATCTACTTATAAAGGGGGTGATGCAGAGTTTGTTGTAACAAAGCAACAAGCATCATGTCTGGGTTGGTACCATTTTTGTTCACTACTTAATGGGAAAAGAGAGCAATACAATAGCTTCAATTCAACATTTATTTAAAATAGTACCAATACAAGTAGCACAGCATCTCAAAACACACTGCACGATCATGTGGATGAAGGCAAGTACCAACTTGTCATGACGCACACAAGATCACCTACGAATCTGCCAACACGAATAGGAAATCCAATCTCATTTTGTGCAGTTGCACTGGAATCAAGCAAAGTCGCCGGTGTGACGTTGAAGTTTGCTAGGCAACAAGTTGAATAGATATCCCTGTTTTAACAGAGGCAAAAGGGAAACAATTACTGGCCAATAAAGGAGGATGAAACAAACGGCGACAAAAAGATGCATCTAACTTATCTTGATGGAAAACAAAGTAGGACAGTAGCATTTCTAAAACAGTTGCATTGATTCATATTAACAGAGACATTCTCTTAAAACAACATTCGTTAAGAATGTAATTTACTTTTAACAGTGGCATTGCTTCAATTTTCCAGCAGCATTCTTAGATTAACAACCGCAAAATAGTTGTATGGGACATGGGACATGCCAGCACCATGTGCGTCCACACATATAAATGGGTGATGCAGAGTATGTAGCCAAGCAGCATATCTGCGTTGGTCCCATATTTGTTCTCTTTGAACTTTTTCCTATGTGAGGGCAGCAAATCTTGTCCTGCACAAACTACCCGACCCCCCAGTTTCTTTCCCTTTTCAACAAAGAGATCGGTTCCTTACAGATGTGTGTACTCGGTTACCCCCTTTTCCCTTTTCGACCAACAAAGTGGCTGGATAGCTAGTCTATACTACTTTCCCTCCCTCCTTTCCTCATTGAACCACGTCCTAGATTCATGCTCCACCCCACCGCACCCTTTTTCCCTCTTTGAACCAAGACCTAGATTCGACTACAAAATCGAAAAAGATCCGCATGCAGCTAGAGCAATGACGGTTTCAAAGAAACTTATACCTTAGGGTCGTCGGGATGTGGCAAGGCGTGCGGCGGGAGGCCGGATCTGCCCACACTACGTACGACAGCAAGGAAGAAGGGGTCGGTGGCCCTCCCGCACAGGCGCTGGGTGAAAGAGAAAAGCGCAGCCGGCAGTGGATTTCCTCCCTCGCCGAAGGTGATAGAGTGAACGCTGCACCTCCTCCCCTTCCCGGTGCGACGGGATCCGGACGCCTCCTTCACTAGCTATGAGGGGGGTGAGAGAGACAGAGGCCACAACGCAGTCTTGTTTAGATCTAGTGAAGAGGGTGAGAGACTGTGAATATAGCAAACCCTAGCAAAGGAACACCGAGCCTCCAGCGTGTACATATATGTAGTGCGGCGAGAGTGTGGAGAGTGCAAACCCTAGCGAACAAGCGCTGAGGCTCCAACTTATATAGTGTATTACATATATACTGTATTACGGACTGAGCTCCGGTGCCTTAACTGCACCTGCCTTTGGCTGTATGACAGGTGGGCCAGCCACATTTTGGGCCCACCTGTCATACACCCAAAGGCAGGTGCACTAAGTCAATGAAGCTGCGTCCATATAGTACTCGTGTATACTACTAATATATAGCGGAGTGGTTTTCTTATTCTCTCCATAACAATCGTTTTAAATTGTGTAAGTACGAAACGAAACTCTTTATTTAACGTACCAGTGAAGAAAACTACTACTTCCGATGAACTAACGATCCACGCGTCCTGGTCGCACTTCCTGTCCTTCACGTGCGGTACACTACCCTCCCTTAAGTGAACAACCACACATGCGCCAAATTATCGGAAACGTGTGAGAGTGTGTACAAATAAAGAATTTTAATTTCAATTATCGGAAAGGTTTGAGAGTATGTACAGTTTGCCCTCTCTCAATAATTATGGTTTGTTGTGTTCGGCCTAAACTTGGTCAAACTTTACAAAGTTTGACTTCAGTCAAATCTAATATGCAGAGTAAATAAAAATGGAGGGCTACTATGTCCATCCGGGTTTTTAGTCCACACCATTTTTTAATCAAAGTTAATAGCTGGACAAATAAAATTACAGGGGAGCTGAAGACAAAGTTGTGAGAAGGCTTAGAAATCAATACAAAACTTATGCTCTTAGTACCAACGTCGATCCTTCTTCGAGGAAACATTTGGTTCATAGCCAATTGTGTGATAAAATTGCACCAACGTGAAAGACGACTGCGTCTCCAATGCAACCAAGGTGAACTGATGAAGGATATCATCTTTGTGGGTAGCAAGCAAAGAGCACTGATGGAAGACAACTTGTTTTTCATGGAAAATCGAGCAGCTTCACCAGCCAACGCAACCATGAGGCGCAACATGAGCATCGATAGGTCATCGTGGTGATGCATCATCCATTTGGCATCAAGTTTGGGTGAGGAACCTATGAAGTTCGACAAATCCTCACTGTGGTCTGTTTCTTCTCATTAATCAAGCTCGAGGAAGGAAGAACCACGTGGCAGAGGACAGTGAGGCGGAACAACAATGGCCATCCAATTTTGTGCAGTTCCACTAAAATTGAGGAAGACATGCCCGGGTATGGAGATACGCATCGCTGTTTGCAAAAATATAAAAAAGGGATATAGTGTTGTTACTTTGTTTTGGCAGTGGTACAAGATTAACAACGACATCTCAATTGTCAATAAGAATTAATGAAAAGTACACCAACAAACAGAAGCATCATGATTATCTTGATGGGAACTAAACCAGGATACCCGAGAAAAAAAGCATTTCTTCATTTAACCAGTGATAGTATTAGATTAGCAGCAGCAATAGGAGCATATGGACAATGACCGCACAACCACCATGTACTTTTTGTAGAAACAACATGTACACCTCCACCGAGGCATAAATCAGGACAACTTTTCGAGTGGCATTTCCTCTATAATAGTAGGTGATGTTGGACTAGCCGACGAACCCTAGCTACTATACATGGGGAGCTGGGGAGTAGTCGCATAGAAGAAAACACGCATGTAGCGACCTGGGGAGCTGAACTAGTACAAGAAGTTATACCTCAGGTGGGCGAGATGTCGCTTAGGCGGGCGGGCGGGATCTGCCCACACGATGGCAGCAAACAAGGGCGCGGAGGACCTTCGTCCGCGCCAGCGCCGGCTCTGAGAGGACAGTGCGCATCGGCTTCCTCCATCGCCGATGGCGACAACGTCAACGCTGCACCTCCTCACCTCCCGCAGCGGACGGGATTCGGCCGGATCTATGACCACCGGTAGGAGAGAGATAGAGTGGACACTGTCATCTTGTTTTGATGGAGAGGGTGAGAGAGCGAGACGCGGGAAACCCTATCAAACAAGAGGCTATATATACAATGGAGTAAAAAATCTCTCCATAGCAGTGGTTTTAAATAGAATACACGCGTTCTCGGAAAAAAGAAACGAAAATTGGCGGACAATTTTTTAACATACCAAGAAAGAAAACTCGATCAAAAACACGCCCCCGCTTCCAGGTCGCGAGAGTCGTCGCGCACACACACATAGAGACAGACATGCATCTAGGATGGCTGGGTAAAACTGAATACGGATGGTTCCTTCTTGCCAGAGAACAGAACTGCTGGTACATGCATGATACTAAGGGATCATGGGGGTGCTATAATTTTCTCTTCATGTAGAAGCTTGTGTTATTGCGTGAACGCACTGGAAGCAGAATTGTTGGCCATCAAAGAGGGTTTGTCGCTCGCCTTGCAGTGGAGTAATATTTTTTACCCACACACCGTATTTCTACGGTAAATTATATTAATATAATAAAGTACATGGGGATTCTAAGCTCCAAATATCAATATCGAGACCGACTGCCTTGAAGCTACAAATATGGTGAGGATTAGGAATGAAGATCTTGATAGATCTCGGTTTGGTTTTTTGGTGCGTGAGATTAGATCGCTCATGGCACTCCGAAATACTTGTATTGCTCATGTTCGCCGAAACAACAACATTGTCAGTCATACTTTAGCTCATTATGGTAGGACTAGTGGTCGTATCGCTATTTAGCTAGGTTTAGGCCCTGATGGCATTATCGAACTTTGTAACTATGAGTGTAGCCTAGCACATTATTTACGTTGTTCATTATATATGCAGCAATATTAACGTACAACATCTCTTGTTTGCGGGAGTCCGGACCGCTGCCACGCCCGCTCCTGACCAACCCGAACCCTCTTCATCACCCGCGCATGCTTCCCGCTAGAAATGGCCAGTGCCGCATTCATGCCCGGCCAGAGCGGGCGCGACCTCTCACTGGCGCCGACATTGAAGCGCCGCGCCGACCGAGAGAGCGTTTCCTGCACCGCTTCCCGGTGCACGCGACTGCTCCGCGTTCAAAGGTCGCAATAGCCGGCCACAACATGCATGTAAAAAGTTCTTGGGAGTCCGTGCTACAGCTAGCTGTCCTCCCCCAACTCGTCAATCTCTTCCAGTAGTGCTAGTACTCCATGGCGCGATCCATCAACAAGCAGGCGGGAAAGTTATCGTATACTCGGATTGCCGTGAGTAGCATGCCGAGCGACCGTGTGGGGTCGAGCCGTGGAGGAGGGTGAGACACGAACGCGACAGGCGTGATTTAAACGTTGGTTTTGCTCGATGGCGCGATCCAACAAAACGAAATGTTGGTTTCTCTCCGTTTCCATTTTTTCTCCGGAAAAACGGAAACTTTCCACTCCATTTTCATTCCTACTCCAAGGTTGCCCCGTTACAACATTCCATTAAATACAAAGGAAAACTAGCACGCATGCTGATGCATCTCAATGATTCACAGATCATAGCCAATATTTATTTCACAACTAAAGACAAAAGTTGTGAGAGCGTGTACAATAGAAAAACTATTGATGGGGTCACTACGACTTAAACCCTAAACCCTAAACAAGATTTAATTTCCTGGCTAGGTAGAACCTTTCGAAGGAAAGACGGCTGGCACCCTCGGATCATACGATGCTTTTGTGCAGTTCCACTAAAATCGAGCTGAGCATCCCTGATGGCAAAGATATTGAAGAAGTGTGATTAGAATAATAATACTCGCACTAGTTCATGAGACATAAACTCATCACAAATAGAAGCCGGTAGAAGTAGAGAAAGATCGACATGGAGATGGAGTTACGTGGGGAGCTGCGGCAGTGGAGCGAGCCAGCTCCAAAAGGAAGATGTACTACATGGGACGTCGGGCTATAGCTAGAAGGGCGGTTAGGACGTGGCATCAGCCCATACCGCGGGGACCCCCGATAGGGACGCACCGACTGTGGGTTTTCTCCCTCGCCGATGTCGACCGCGTCTACGCAGAACGTTGTTCCCTTCCCCCAGCGGCGGGATCAGGTCGGATATGTGACCAACGGTGTGGCCACCGTCGTTCTGTGCTTGTGAAGAGAGCAACCCAAGCAAGCAGGCTTGTAGCTTAGGCTCCTGCTAGTGTATATATAGTGGTTTTCTTTTTCTCTCCATATCAACCATTTTATATTACGTACATGTTATTGAAGAGTGAAATGATGGTTGCTTCTTCCGACTAACTTACTGTGTGATTTGACTGCTCCTTAGTGGCCCCTACACGTACTCCCCCTACGTGTATGACCGTTCTTGAGTCTCACTTGTACTTATCTCTATTTTCTTGCATGACACGTGAGTAGACAAGATGCGCATAGAGGAATTTTGTTACTGCACGTTGTTACGTAGTACTACTGTACTACTATTACCTACTCCCTCCTTCTAGTTCACTACTGGTACTCCCTCCGTCCTGGCTTATTGTTCCCCTTTGTACTCAATTCATGGGCTCGTTTTCCTCAAGAAATTGTCTTTACGAACGTATTAATATTGGGAATGCATGCGAGAACAACGAATGATTAAACCTTGCATGCAACGTTTTGACAAAGCATTGACTTATGAACATGTGAATGTAAGGGACTACAACCTCGTGCATGCATGCAACAGTCACACGTACACATGGACGCAAAAACGCGTGCGACGCCCTAATGCATGCATGTCCGAGCACACGACGGAACACACACGGTCACGCTCAAGTGCTCAACCTACACGTGCATGCACACACATACTCAGCCAGGGTGAGCTAGTGACCGTATAAACACCGGAAAATGTATATATTGAGCGCAATGAGCATATTATGAAGTCCATTGACCGTATTTTTACAAATATACAGTGACAGACAGTGTATTTATCTCGTTTGAAATTAAGCCATATTAACCGGAAAGGAGGCAGTATGGACTAGCATTACTTTGTTGTGTCCCGTCAACTTGCCGAACGAGGAGAAGCTTGCAGGACGGGAGAAGCTTGCGCGCGGTGGCTCGCAGGACAAGGAGAAACTTTTGACTAATGCAAGCTCTCCCTCGCTCAGGCGGTGGACGTGCAACAGTTAATTCGGTGTCAGATTGCCAGAAGCATACACTATACTAGTACTAGTATTATTGTTCGACTTCCCGAAGAGGCGAACAGCCAAGCGCAAAGTTTACTAGTACTAGTACTACTACTATAGAGGTATGTACTATACTATACTAGGAACCGGATGGAGGAGCGTCTGCACTCTTATTATATTTTAAAAATGTGATAAAGCAATCTTCAACACATTTGGTTCTCTTCGAGGGTTCTCGCATGTGATAATGGAAGTTGATTGCATGGAACACTCGCCACAATTCTCGCTTAATTCTGGCTCAGATCCTTTTACAAATAGGAGCGCTCGGTAATATTTCCTCTTTTTTTGTTATTCAGCATGTAAACAGGTCAGCAAACCTTGCGGCGCATCTTTGTGCGAACCGTGCTTGCTGCACTTTGAATGTGGCCGAGAGCTGGCTTGATGAAACACCTCGCTTCCTTCTTCTTTTTTTGCGGGGTACCTCGCTTCCTAGTGACCAGTCTCTTGGCTGATCGTCCTAAGAATGCTTATATATGAATAAAGCTCTCTCATTTACCCGCAAAAAAGATTAAGACATATTAACCGGAAAGGAGGGAGTATGGACTAGCACTACTTTTTGGTGTGTCCCGTCAACTCGCAGAACGAGGAGAAGCTTGCAGGACAAGGTGAAGCTCGCTTACGCCTTTTGACTAATGCAACCTACCCTCGCCCAGGCGGTGGACATGCATCAGTTCATTCGGTGTCAGATTGCCAGAGGCATACACTGTAGTACCCAACATGCGGAGTACCATCATTGTTCGACTTCACGAAGAGGCGAAGAGCCAACCGCAAGGTTTATAGTTGTACGAGTAGTACTACTACTAGAACCGCATGGTGGAGCGTATGTACTCTTATTTTGTTTTAATCTCTGATAAAGTACACATTTATTCGGGAGAAGGGCGGAAAACGGCAGCCCAATGGTAGTGTTAAAAAACATCGAACATGTAATGATGATATTGATCAACCATGCTCCAATATATCTTGGCCTCCGTGCGAGCCCGTCTGTGTGTTCTCGCTCCTCGTCTCTCTCAAGGAATGGCGGGTTGGCCATTTTGCCGTCAATTGAGATCGGTTTGCTCACACTCCGGTCCCACATGTCAGTGATATGCCAAGAGGAAGTGCATTGACTGACTGGCCATACGCGTACTTGGTTTTGCACCTTCAGGCCATGCTTGGAATGGTTGTATTTCAATACGGAGGCGTATAACTTACACCTGTAAGTTACTGGCCGCTGTGCAAATTCTAGCCAGAATTGAAATGACGGGCGTAGGTGTTTATTTTTTACAAGTGTATTCAAAAGAGAAACGGTGATCCAAACAAGGCCTCATACTACTCCTCCCTCCATCACAGTTTACAGGGCGCACTTCATTATGATGCATTTCTCTCCATGCATTTCCACCACCAGAGAGACTTTAGAGCGTATTGATGGTTGCTTCTTCCGAGCAACTTACAGTGGGAAAGGTGGGGCTTATGATTTGACTGCTCATTACTACTCACTATTAGTGCAGCGCAACAACCGGGCTGAGTCTCCCATGCGGTTGTGCACTACTCCCTCCGTTCTTAAATATACTACGGAGTATTTGTCTTTCTTGAGATTTCAACGAGTGACTACATACGAAGCAAACTGAGTGAATCTACACTCTAAAATATGTCCATTTGAAATTTGTAAAAAGATAAATATTTAGGAACGGAGGAAGTATAATTTTGTGCATGGCACATGGACCCGGATGCTGAAGAGGCTTCTGGCAATGCTATCAAGATTCCAGCATTTGTTTACATAATTGACGTACTATACAAATAATTTTCCAGCGACATGAAATTGTACAATGCTCTGAGCTTTCAGCTTTTGTTTCGTGTGTCTTGCCATCGATGCTCTTTCGGAAACAATAAAAAACTAACTTCCTTGCTAATGCATCTCAATGATTAGCAGATCAGAGCTAATATTTACATCACAACTGAAGACAAAGTTGTGAGAAGGTGTTAAATTAAAATTGATCCATGCTTTCATTGGCAGGAACGTCCCCCCAGCTCTGTCTAAATCAACAAGGCATGTTGGGAAAAAAGTAGCTGTCTGGAGCATGCAACATTCCGATCATTTTGTGCAGTTCCACTAAAATAGAGCTGAGCGTCCCTGTTCCAAAGATATTAAGTGTGATTACGATAATAGAGGACTGCTGATGAAACAATAAACACACAAATAGAAGCCGGTCACCTTTGCAGTCTCTCTTAAGACTAACTAGTTGGAGAAGATTAAGCAAATAGTTGGAGAAGATTAGGCTCGGAGTTGGATGAGGAGGATAGAGCAAAACCAATCTCCCTTTGTGCAGTCGCACTGAAATGTAGACGTTGCCCGTGTGACATTTTAGTACAACTGCACAAAACACTCTTAAGAAAAAAGTGATTTGTGCAGTTCACCAAAAGGTCGCAATAGCAACGAGGTGAAATGGATAGCCCTGTTTGCAAAAAAGAGGTAGAAAGGAAACAATTACTGGCCAATAACAGTTGATGACACATGCGACGACAAAAAAGAAGCATATTCCATGTCCTAAGGGAAGATAACAACCGGTTGTGTTTGTCTAAAACGGTGTGAGGACGAGATTGCAATATGGAAAGTACGCCGGACGAGCTACGTTTTGGGCAAAGAACTATGTAGATCCACATGCAAGATTTCCACATGCAGCGACGTGGGAAGACGGGCAGTGGAGCAAGGCCGGAGGGGATACCTGGGGGTCGTCGGGATGTAACTAGGTGAGCGGCGGCGGGCGGGATCTGCCCATACTGCGGCAGCGAGCAGGTGGCGTAGGCCCTACCGCGCCGGAGCTTGGTCAGAGAGAACGGCGGGTACCGCAGATCGGGACGTGCTGCCTCGGCGCCGTCGAACGGAGAAACGATGCACATCCTCCCTTTCCGCCGGCGGACGGGATGCGGCCGGATCAGTGACCAACGGTGAGAGAGAGAGAGGCCACCGCCGCCTTGTGTGAGATACTCTGAAGAGAGACAAACCCAGGCAGGCAGGCTCCATTGTATATAGTGGAGCGGACTACCTTTTTCTCCATAAAAATCGTTTTATATTCTGTGTACGTGCCATTGAGCGATATAACTTTATTTAAAAATAACGCGCCAACGCATCAAGTCAAACTTTGTTTCGTGCACGCGTGGTACACGACCTCCGTAGGTAAACAACCGCTACACGCGTTCAAATTAGCACGTGGGCTGCCATTTCGTACAGAAATGAGCTCCACCGTGTACCCGCGCGGGTGTGGCTGGGCACGAAGCGTGAGTACGTGCACCTATTCTCTTCGTGTACGTACACCACCTACGTGGGGTTGTGTGAGAGAGATGCAAACGTAGAGAGATATAGTGTGTGGGTTCGTGAGTGTTTTTTGGGGGGGGTGGTGGTCAATCAAAAAATGTAACATATGCAATATGTGTGAAATAGAGTCCTGGATATATCATATATATAGAGGGGCGATCACGAGAAGAGAGTGGAGGTATCATCGGCTTGAGGTATCCATAGAATCGAAGAGAGGGATGATGTGTGTGTGTGTGCGCGCGCGATCGATAAAGAGTGCCATCGAATTTGTGTGTGCCCACGTCAAAGATATAGGGTGGCTGGCCTACTGGAACGTGACAGGGGACAGGTGCAGTTTGTCTCTGTGGCATGGATACCTACCTACAGCGCTCGACTATCGGTGTGTGGTGGGGGGAGGCCTTATTAACTATAGAGGTACAATGGCTGGTATATGTGTGGAGGAGGAGAGAGGCCTACCTTATGTATTAAGGGAGATCGATCGGCATCCATGCATATGTGTAGGAGAGGAATAAGGTTGGGAGAGAGACAGAGCTAGAGTGTTGGAGGGGGTGGTAGTGGAGTTGCTTCTAACAAATGGTGGGAGAGGCTTGCTAGACAAACGGAGGGCACGCCTGCAATATCAATAAGAGAGGGGATGGCTGCCTGTCTGTGCGCGTGCGTGTGAGAGACGGGTCAGGAGGCATGCACGAATGATGAGGGGGACGATATGGCTGTGGTAAGCAGACATAACTACATAGGAAGATCAATCGTCCTCTGTCAGAGAAAGGAGAGACATAACTTGTGAGGTACGTCGATCGATGGGTGGGGGGAAAATAGTTAAAGTCGACCTAGGTATATGTAGGGAGATCGATCGGTATACATGCATGTATGTGTTAGAAGCAAATAAGGCCAGGGGAGAAGGATAGAGAGAGAGGGATGCATCTAAGAGGTGGTGCGAGAGGCATACTATATCGAGGGGGAAGGAGTGTGCGAGTACGAGATCGATGAAAAGAGTGGTGGGAGTGAGGCATGGACGGTGAGAAGAGAAGAGGGGAAGCTTGTGTTTGTGGTAGGCACACCTGGCTAGAGAGGCATATCGATCGATGTGTGCCGTAAAGAAGGAGCTGGGGGGCCTACACACACCGTGGGTGAACGACCTAAAGTGAAAAGACGAATTTGCGCGATGGAGCTAGAGAATGCTGAGGGAGGGTGAGAGGGATGCGGGCGTGTGCATGCACGAGAGAAAGTTAGCGCTAGCTACAAAGATAAGAGGATTGTGTGGGTGTAAAAGACGAATAGAGATCATAATTCATTATAAAAAGCGAATTCGGATATTTGAAGAATTTATCATAGTGTTTTAAACCGACGCATGCGTGAATATATATAACGGTGATACACATGGTGTGGTTATGAACATGTTATACTACATATAATATATTTTATCTCTACTCTTATAAAAAACAGAGTTGTTGATGATGGTGTGCCTGCCATCCTGCAATATAGGCCGTCCGATTTATATCTGACGGATAGGAAGGAAACTATGGCAATTTTGAAAAAAGATACCCACACCCCTCTCCATATTTGCAAATAAGGCCTCCCCTTGATCATGTTGATGTTCCGTGGAACGCATGGGCATCTTGCTAGTACTACATATAATATATAGAACATTGATTATAATTTGGGCTAATGTGTGGCTTTTGCAGCTCAGGGCTAAATACTTGTCATAATGTAGGGGGCGGGGCACTATACTTTGTGTGATAAACACGGTGTACGTATGGAACATGGTTTAGATTATGAATATATAGTTAGTACATCAAATGTACTATTATTTGGAATCAACATCAAGTGTATTCAAAAGATTGAATTCGAGTTCATATAGTACACATAGTTCATATCTATCTCTATAGTAATCATGTGGTGTGTTGTTAAGGTAATACACGAATGATGGTTGAAGTTGGCAACAATCATGATTGTAGATTCTTATTGAAATAGAGAAACGAATTCAAATTCAGTTCGAATTGCAGCGGTAGTATAAACATTTGGAATGCACTAAAATGTTGGTATGAGTAGGTTACATGCATTATACAGCCAGCGAAAAAATTTAATTGGACATAACATGGATTCATACTCTCTCTTTGTGTAGCTTTGAATAGCATTTGTATAGTAAAACGGGACAAGACTCTCTCTTTGTGTGGTGTGAATAGTTTTTTTTTTCGTTTTTTTCGTTGAGGGAAGTGCGAATTGATTTGGTACGTACAAGTACAATATTACACGTTAGGCTTGTCCCTAAAATTCAACCCGCGCCTTGTTATATCCCGAAAATTCAGATATCGTGCTCCCAAAACTGGCGCCTTCACAACCCGCGCCTTGCTATCCCGAAATTACAACGCGCGCGAAAACTCCCTCCAGCTGCCAAATCCCGACACGCGAAATCCCCCTTCTAACCCTGAGCCGAAAGGGCCGCTAGTTCAAATCGGTGGGGGTACTTTTGTAACACACCCTACATTTTGGACAAGCGCGTCCCTAAGTCATGGTTCCCCCTCCCATCGCCTCCTTTTCGCCATTCGAAATCTAGCCGCCATAACCTCTCCGCTCCAGCCGCGAAACCCCACCCTCCTCCATCCGCCACCTCACCGCTGCCCAGCCGGAGCCTCTTCCTCGATGACATCGTCCACCGCAACAGCTCGACGTCCCTCATCCGCCTCCCCGGATGAGGATCCGTCGTCCATCCCGTCGTCCCGCCGGTTCAGCCGCCCCGTCCTCCACCTCCAAGGAGCTGCTCCAACGATCGCCTCGTCTATCGCGGCTGCTCCATCCCCACAGCGCCGCCTTAACCTGCTCCGCCGGAACCGCATCATCCTCACCGACTCCTCGGACGAAGCCGAGGCCTACTCGGCACCACCAAAGAAGTTGTACACTCATCGCATCGCACCTTCTCCTTAACTCGACCTCCCGGCGCCGACGGTGCTCCATCCCGCACCCCGATGGAGCGGCTACCTCGAACCGGCGCGGTGAGCGACATCTCCACGGCGGCTCTCCCCAGTGCGAGGCCCCTTCGGCGGCGGCGCCATACCAGCCGGATCTGCTGCTGCTGCTCCGGCTGCGCTCGCGCTCTGCTGCGCTCTCGCGCTCGCTCCGCTGCTGCTGCTCCGGCTCTCGCTCGCTCGCGCTGCTGCTGCTGCCCGGGCTCTCGCTCACTCGCGCTACTGCTGCTGCTCCGGCTCTCGCTCGCTCGCTCGCGCTGCTGCTCTCCCCTTGCTCGTACTGCTGCTCTGCTCCGATTTAGCTACACTTCAGTCGACTGAATCGACTTTTGGGTCAGTCGATTTTCAGGGGTGGTGGGTCTCGCCGGAGTTAAGGAAGAACCACCCGCAGCGGGGAGGGGGGCTCGCCGGAGAGGTACCCACTATCTATCTTAGGGTTCTGGGTGGGGTGCTGCTCGCGTGCGGGGGGGGGCGGTGGTGGGGCGGTGGCGTGGGGATCGCCGGAGAAAAAGCTTGGCGGGGGGGGGGGCTAGAGGGCTGGCCGGGCGGCGGCGGACCGACGGTGGGGAGTTGTTCGGGGCGGCGAGGCGGCGGCGGACCGGCGGTGGGGAGTTGTTTCGGGGGCGGCGAGGCGGCGCGGGGTTCGGCCGGTGGTGGCTGGCGGCTCAGGGGGTGCAGGTTGAAGATGAACTGCAGGCCCTCCCTAAACTATCCCATGTGAAGTGCCTCTCTGCTACCATTGCGTTCAGTTTCGACAGTAACATTCAGATTCCACAGTAAATTTCAGTTTTGACAGTTAAGTTCAGAGTCAACAGTTTTTACCTCTTCTGTTGTAGTCCGATGGTTTTTGGTGATGTATATTTTACATCTATCAAATTTTGGTAATGTATTTTACATCATCTATTGGAGATGCTATTAGAATCCCACTTCAGATTAACGATGTCTGTCTTGTGCTGCTTCAGCCTTGACGTCTTACGGCTCACCTGAGCTGCTCCAACGATGGAACGATCCATCACAACAGAGCAGTGCCCTGGACGCCGTCTACAGATTCCTCAGATCTTCCTCCACACCTCCGACAGCCACCTCTGCCTCAACTTCTTCAGCGACCAACCCAATGATGCTGAGGTCGACACGGCTACGGCAAAGAGGTTGTACACTTGTCGCATCACTTATTACTCTACATTCATGTCGATCCATTAGGGCTATTGTGGTTCAACGGAAAAACATAGCAATAGGAAATTTTCCTATGGCACTCTACTATTCAATTATTCATGCATTTTGTTGAAAGGAATGGAGCAAAACATCCACCTAGACCTACTTTTCAAAATCCTATGCATGAAAACAAGACCAAGTGCATTAGTGGCAGAATAACATTCTAACTGTACACGCTTTCATATGGTTCCACTTTATTTTGGCCATGTTTCTTTGCATTCCTCTGCTCCTCCTTTTCTTGTGAACCAAACACCCAAGTTGACAGAAATCCTGTGTTCACAAATGCTCTGTTTCCCATGTGCATTCCTATCCTATTCCGGTGTTTTTCCTCCTATCCCTGCATTTTTAGAATCATGCAAGCCAAATGAGCCCTTACAGAATTACTTCAGTTACAGGTAGGTGTCGAAGAAAACTTTGTGTGGTTTGTCCTGCTCCTACCGCGACGTCGTCCACCTCACCTGAGCTGCTCCATCGACAGAAGCATCCACCAAACCAGACATCACGACTCTTGACCGTCTTTCGCCGCCTCAGATCTCCTTCCCTGCCGCCGGCACCCACCGCAACGGCATCACCATCATCGACTCAGCAGATGAACCTGAGGAGTACACGGGTCCACAAGAGAGGTCGCACTCTTTTGTTTCTGCTTATGTTATGCATTGCTTAATATTACCTGCTACTTTATTGTCCTGTTCACCTCTTAGACTCCAAGTCAGGTCCAAATTGATGTTCAAACTTGAGTTCTAAATTAGTTGTGGGGCACATATCGAGGCAGCAATGAATAGTATCTCTGTCTAATATCTGGTTCACCTAGGGTATGTCTATGTTGTTCATCTTGGGTGGGAAACAAATAGTAAAGCAATCATCATCTGTTTTTTATTAAATTAAAGCAATCATCAGCCTGCTATCATTATTTTTGGATCCATCCACTGGTTGTTACCATTACTCTAGATTTCTGCATGCTCTCCTTACATAATCTCACTATATTTTTTTGTATGCATGTCAGATATTGTACACAGTCATGCTGAACATGTAGAGAAAAAGAGAAGAGTTTTGCGCGGCAATACAATGTCATGCAGACATCGCTCCATGGTAGGTTCAATGGCAAACCCTCCCCCCCTCTCCAGATTGTAATCCAGAGGAAGATATCTGTTCTGAGGCGGATTCAGACGCAGCTGACCACTCCTATTTACCCCCCAAGGTGTTTGCTCTAACTTGGCATGATGATGTTAGTCATATCATGCATATGTTGCCTTGCAGTGCCTACTTTCGACATCATATATGTCATCTGCTTAGTTTAGACATGTTCTGTAATGCCACCTGTTTAGTTTCAATATCATATATGGGAATTATGCAATGCCATCCTGTTTAACCAGGCATCATATATTTGAATGATATCTAGCCCATCCTTTTCTTCATTAAATTTCCATTTGTCGACAATGTTTGTACATTAAACTACTCTTCCTGTGAATCAGCCATTTGAGTGGGTGATGGAAAAATCTGGAGTGAAAACAAGGCCTTCAGAGCAGACAGTGCTACCTGTCGAAGCAGATCTCTTGCTGGGTCCCGATAGCTCCTCAGAGATGGATTCAGAGACAGATGACCAGTCCTATTCCCCCACCGAGGTGTATGCTCTAACTTGGCACGGTTCTACTGCTCATATCATGCATATGGTGTCTTGCATTGCATAGTTTAGACATCATATACACAATATTCAACACCATGTTCTTAGTTCAGACATCATATATGCGAATGCCCTCCGCTTAGCATATAAATCACATATGTGAATTAAATCATGCGATCCTGGTTACTTAGATAACATGTATGTGAATTATGTCATGCGATCCTGTTTAGTTAGTCATCATATCTTTGAATTATGTTATGCTATGCTATCCAGTTTAGATAGACATCATATATGTGAAATTATGTCATGCTATCCGTTTTAGTTAAACAATATACATGTCAATTATTTAATGCCCTCTTTTTTCCACACTATCTATTGCATCTGTCTCTCATACAATGTCTGTACATTCAATTATGTTTCCTGTTTATCAGCCATTTGAATTGGAGCGGGTGATGGCAGTATCTAGCGGAGTAAAAACACGGTCTTCAAATAAAACAGTGCTACCTCTTGGTGGAGATAGCACCCCGGTTGTACATGCACGAGAACCAGCCCTACCACACATAACCCAGACTCTCGCAGATTTTACCCCTACTGCGATGGACAGAGAACCAGCTTCACCCAATCTAACCCCAACCCCAGCAGATAGTAACCCAGTTCCTGTTGACACAGCACCATCTCCACCACAGAGCTCCCAAACAAGAGCAGTTAGTAAGGCAGCTCCAGTGCCCAAAGCGCCAGTACTACCACGGCGAACCCCAACTCCACCAGTTAGTACACCTATTCCTGTGGAGGAAGCACAACCAGCCATTCATAGTTTAGCATCTATCGCATTTGATGTTGTTAAATCCTATGTGCGTATCTTCCCATCATGGAAATATTATACTGAAGATGAAGGAAAATGCCAGTTGCAGGTGTTTGTCCAGGAGTTATGTGTAAGTAATGTTATTCATGGCAATTACTTTGCTTTGTCCCATACATTCTACCTCCATGATGGTTATAATACACAAATTTTCCCATTTTTCTCTATAGAGAAGGACCGATTTGGAAACTCAGGATGAGGTAACCTGTGCTAATACCTCTGCTATCTTCAAGAATGCTTGGTGGCAGTATCGGAATTACCTGAAGAAAACGTACTTCACTGGCAAAGAAACTCATCAAATTCCCTTACGTTCTCCTGAGACACATTTACTGGACGATGACTGGGAACGCCTTGTTCTTTACTGGTCCCGAACCAAGAATGTGGTAAGGTCTATGAGCTCATTTTATTTTAAGTACTATATGCTTGCGTCTTACTGTACTCTGTTCATGTAGAACAAGTGCTTAAACCTGAAGAACAACTGTTCTCATTTAAGATTCCATTGCTATCGTGCATACTGCTTTGCTCTTGTATCACTGTATTTACTCATACAAACTTATTTTTAAATTGAACTATCCAATGGAAACTCCAATGGCACAACAGGTATGTTTACGCATGTTTCTTTAACAGGTTTGCTCTTATAAATAGCTCTGTTGATTTCAATTTCAATTGTGTATACAGTTGACTTCTCATATCATGCACATTACTAGCATCATAACAGGGCCAATAGTGTTGTTGTACATGTAGACCCGTGGTACCCATCTGAAATCTTGTTGTGCCGTTTAGTTTCCCACGCTTTGTATTCTTTCAGTGCTGCTTTCTCTTGAACTGATATGATTTGAACCGTGTCTCTATTTTGATTTGGCAAGACAATGCAGTGACCATAGGACATAGATATATGTTTGTTTGATGCTTTTATAATGTACTACTTGGCAATAGAAGACTTGGTAGTTTAATCTTGTCCACCTTACTAATGAACTGGTTCACCGAAATGAGTTTCATATACTAGTACATGCTAAACCTGTTATGTGTCTGCTTGTTTCTTATTTTAGAATGCTGACAGAATATTGGGGAAGAGTGCCTTATTAAGCAATGATAAAGGAAGTAATGCAGATAAGGTTCAGGATCATGAGACATCCTTGTTGGTCTCCAACAAAGCTGATAAAACAGCTAAGGAAAACTATCTTGAAGACAGTGAGGCAACCCCAAAGTCCTGTCTTGGTTTACTGTTCGAGTTACTGGCCACTACCGCTTGCACAAGCTATTCAAACTCACTGTCTGAATCAATTCGGTTTCTTGAGTCTCAACTACAAGCTGAAAGACATCGATCAGCTGTGCTGTGACAAGAAGCGGAAGGACTGTGGAAGTCCCTGGAGCATTCAGATGCATACTTTCTGGTGCAACAGCAAGCGTTGGAGGATTTTAGCGCCAAACATGACAAAGCTAATAAGCTTGCTAAGCTTATTGCCATGTGACGCCCCCGACTTGACCGTACACTAATCATACACGCAAATGTGTACGATCAAGATCAGGGACTCACGGGAAGATATCACAACACAACTCTAGACACAAATCTAAATAATACAAGCTTTGTATTACAAGCTAGGGGCCTCGAGGTCTCGAATACAAGCTCGATACACAAGAGTCAGCGGAAGCAACAATATCTGAGTACAGACATAAGTTAGACAAGGATACCTTAAGAATGCTAGCACAAACATCAACGATCGAAGAGGGAAGGCCTCCTGACTGGGACCTCCTAACTACTCCTGGTCGTCGGCGGTCTCCACGTAGTAGTATCTGTCAGCGGTGGCTTCTGGCTCCAGGGATCCACCATCTGGTTGCATCAATCGGAAAGAAGAAGGAAGGGGGGAAAGGGGTAGCAAAGCAACCGTGAGTACTCATCCAAAGTACTCGCAAGCATCAGATCTATGCTAAGTATGCATTGGTATCAAATGGAAGGGCTGTAACTGTGGACTGAACTGCAGAATGCCAGAATAGAGGGGAAGGCCTAGCCTATCAAAGACTAGCATCTTCAAGCAGCTCCAAGCATCTTGCAGCATGTAGAAGAGTAAAGAATAGCAGTTTATAATTATCAAACATGTTGTAGTATTAATGCCAGAGATCCTTCCTCGACTCCCTGCGAGAAAGCAATCCCGGAGCCACATATCCATCACATATCAAGTATCCATTTCTAGTTGTATAAGATCAGGATACAAGTCTGAACGTCCATTACCGAGGACACGGTATTCGAATATATAACTTCCCTGCAGGGGTGCACCACGTTACCCAACACGCTCGATCACTCTGGCTGGACACACCTTTCTAGGGTCAATACCCGGCCTCGGAAGATCAACACGTCGCAGCCCTACCTAGGCTCAGTAGAGGGGTCCCCGCCGGTCTACATCCTAAGCACTCAGGGGTCTGGGCCCATCGCCCGTTGCACTCCGGGTCGTTGTGCGCAAGGGGATACCAGCACTACCCGTGAAGTGGATGGCACGATCCGGCCCGGCCACAATCCTGAACTGGACGTCTGACAAAGCTTCGGCTGATACCACGACGTCGAGGCCCATATCTATTCTCGCATGGTGGTTAGTGCGTAAAGGCCAAGGGCCAATTCAGAACAAATACCCAAACCTGTTAGTGCATTAACAATTAAAGTAGTGGCGGCTGTCGGGACAAGTCCGGAGCTACCACCCCTCCTGGGTGATACCGCTAAACAGCCAGCCGCCACTGTCACATCGCACGGGTGCTCTCCGGGCCCGCCCGGCTTTCACATCAACTCGCGGGTACCCCTCAGGGCCGACCCGACTTCAACAATGGTCTCAAGTAAAGTCAAGGTAACCGTGTGTCCAAAACATCAAGGAAGAAAACCCAAGGAATCACCCCCGGTGGATTCCACTCAATGTAATCATCAAGGTGAACGTAAGAGGGACCACCCTCGAGCTTCACACTTGAGGTGTTGAACGACAGAGCCGTATCGGGAATGGTGAAAGAGGAAATCACCCTCGATGACCACGACCGAATAGCTACACTACAGAATTATCATCAGGAGTGCGTTATGAGGGATCACCCTCGGCACTCAATAGTAGCTCTGCAAAGTCGAGCAACAAAAGGGGCGTGATGTGATGTGAGGTGTCGGGCTCTGGTCGTTGATCACGTTGATTGAGGCGTCGATGATGAAGCAGGGGCAACAAGGACAAGTGGGGGGTCACTGATGGATCTCTAACCAACCTATACTAAGCAGTTTAGGACAAGCAAGTAGGTAACAATAGCAGGTACAAAAGCAGGCTATGCATCAGAATAGGAGCAATCAATAACAGTAGCAAAATCTAATGCAAGCATGAGAGAAAGGAATGGGCGATATCGGGATGATCAAAGGGGGGGGCTTGCCTGGAAGCTCCGCTGAAAGGGAAGAAGGGTCGTCGTCGATGTAGTCGATCACAGGGGCATCAGCAGCGGTCTCGGGGTCTACCGGAGAGAAGAGGGGGAAGAAACAGTAAATATAATGCAAACAGATGCAACACAGATGCATGACAGCGATAACACGCAGGGCTAGGGGTGTTCTAACGCGATGCTACACGATACCGGTGAAGGGGGATAGCATCCGGAAAGTTTTCCCGAAGTTAGGCATTTTCGGACAGACGAACCGGAGGGAAAAGTTCGATGTTCGCTATTCTAGGGGCATGTGGCAGATGAACGGAGAGCGTATTCCGATTCTTCATATTTTTCTGAGCAACTTTCATGTATAAAACTTCTTCATCCGAGTTACGGATTATTTTCTATGATTTTTCAAAGATTTAACAATATC